>NC_079333.1:96735685-96853772 GCF_029582105.1 Oenanthe melanoleuca
AAGACACTGAAGTGTCATTCCAGAGAATTCAAGCCTAAAGATTTTTTTTTGTTAATATTTGACAAGTTAAACTGGGAAAATGGAAATTCGATAATAGATGCTCTGTTGGTTAAATTAACTCAAACCAAGATCTGAATAGCTTCTTGTATGTGATTTCAAAACCAGGCTCAGCCAGCTTTGGCAGAAACACTGTGCAGATACAGAAAGGATCTGGAGATTATCTTTAACATCATTGACAAAGATCACTCAGGTAAGTACAGGTAACTTCACTGTGTCAACTCTAAGGAGCCTATACCAATTACCTTTTCCCCACTGTGTTTCCTCCCTAAGGCTTCTAAACATAGAGGAACCAGAGGTGATGTCATTTCTCCAGTTTGGTGGAAACTATTTTAAGCAGTCAGTCTGCAACCATATAAGGGACAGTTAACAGAGCCTAACAAGAAAAGATTCTCACATACCCCAGCTCCAGTATTGGCTTCACTCTTTTGGGGCTCTTTTCTCCTTTCCAGTCTTACTCTTTACTGCTTTCTCAATTCCACTGTCAAAAAGCATTAAATCATTACCTGAAGTAATAATTTTCATCAATCATGGAAGCAACTAACCCCACCACAGTAGGCAGGTAACTTTATGGCAGTGAAGGAGTATGCTTGTGTGTGTTTATGTAGGAGGGGGAAACAGCACTGCCAAAGCAACCTATTTTCTATCTCCTTTAGGTTTTATTTCTCTTGAGGAATTCAGCCAGACATGGAGACTCTTCACTTCTCACCTGGGCATTGATGTACAGGATGATTCCATTGACAAGTTAGTCCTCAGCATAGACTATAACAAAGATGGCCACATTGATTTCAATGAATTTTTAGAGGCCTTTCATGTTGTCCACAGACTTGAGAAAAAGGCAACCTCCTGAAAAGGCAGAACTTCCTGTGGGTTGTCTTGGAAGCTCAGCTTGCTGTCATTAGTCATAAAAGGACTGCTCGATAGGGTCAGTGTGCAAGCTTTTATTTAGCCCTTCCAGGATGATCTGTACCTAATAATGGACAGAGGAGATGAAAACCCACACTTACAGTATTACTGTGTCACTGCCACACTGCCAGGACCTTTCAATTTACCCCCTCCTCTTGGTGGCATCTCCCCCCATCAGTCTAATCCATGAAGATTGCCAAGGTCGTGCCTACAGCTGTGTAGGAAGAGAAGATTTGGTATGTGTCTGTCAGCAGTCCTTAGTGACAGCTGAAAGCATTGATCACCACATGGAACATATCAGACCCACTCTGGTGATGGAACAGGCACAAAGAGGCTGGCTGTGGGGTGTCCATTGCAGGAATAGAAAACAGGGAAGAAGCATCTGGTTAAAACGGGTAGTTCTGTGTTTAATCTTGCTCTTTGCATGATGCAGAGGAATTAAATCATTCCAGATCACTCTCTTCTCCTTCCGAAAGCTTACACAACTTAGGCACAACTTAGAGGAGTGTGGTTGAAAGGTGTTTACACTTGCACTAAATTTCCTCTTGCCTCTAGTTACTTTTCCCCGCATTTGTTGGGATTTGGAGCTATGAAACAACCATAACTGTTTCTGAGATGAAGCCAGGCTCTCCACAATGGTGCTGAGCAATAGGACAAGAGGCAATGGGCAGAAACTGATGCACAGGAAGTTCCATCTGATGATGAGGAAGAACATCTTCACTGTACAGTGACCGAGCACTGGAACAGAATGCCCAGAGAGGGTGTGGAGTCTCCCTCACTGGAGATATTCAAGAGCCATCTGGATGTAGTCCTGGGATATGTGTTATGGGATGACCCCATCTAAGCAAGGAGGTTCGACTAGATGATTCACTGTGGTCTCTTCCAGCATGACCCATTCTGGGATTTGGTGATTCCATGATAACTCGTCACCTAAAGCTAAATTCACAGCATGTTAATGCAACACACGACAGATCACAGAATAAAGCTTTAGCTTTCTGAGCAATGCCTGAGTGGGGTGTCTATGCATTTTATGTTTTGGTACCCTGCCCTGAACACCATAGAACACTGTTCCTGAAGATGAACTGGGTTTCTTGTAAACACATTTTGATACTACTAAGTCTAAATATTCTTGCATATAGTTAAACATAAATTCTTTACCAAGAAAAGAAAACTGACAAATTCTGAAATTGAGGTTTTGGAAGTCAGCAAGATGGAAGACTCTTGCACTCACATTCCTGTCTCCTTTCCCTGACTGCAAGTCAATATTCCCATTCCTGCCAGTACAACCCTGTCAAGTCCCAAGGGGGAGAAGTCAGGAGATCTGGATCTAATTCTCTCGCATCTTCCCCTCTGAAAGCAACATCAAATCAGGAGCTTTTTGGTAAGTATTACCTCATTCAGCCTCAGTAAATCCAATGCACATAAAGTGCTTTTTTAATAGAAGTGTTGAAAGTACAAAAAAAGCACTCTTCCAAGTTTATCATCCCAGAATGTAATAGCAGCCTAAGCTTAATGCACTGCTGTCTCTCTTAAATCTTATTTTCTACTATTAAATACAGAACACTTTTCCAAAAGTATTTTGTAACTTGACAGATGAACGAACAAACATGCACACAATTATTTCTACTGCCTTGGGAGAAAGAAAAGTCTTTAATAGGACAAACAAAATTTACAGTAAAACTTTAATGGCATTGGTAATACATAATGTGTATTTATAGCATGCAGTTATTCTGATCTATGCACTGTGATGATCAGTCCCACCTTATTCCAGTGGAGTGACAAAAAGGCTCCACTTCCACTGGCCAAACACTACTGTGTGATGGGATCTTGCTTCCCCTGCTGGCTTGCATGCAGGGGGTGTGAAGTGACAAGGTGAAACTGGACACTGCAGCACTGGAGTCACCCTTTGCCACCTGCCCCAGTAAAGAGGACAAAGCCAGGCTGTACAACAAGACACAGGAGCTCTGGAGGATGGTTGGCAGTCTCTAGTGTGGATGTCCCCCACTAAGGACACATTCCTGAACCTAGCATGAATGGGACTGGCCTCACGGGATCACCTCCTGAGAGGGGATGCGGACTGAGGTGAGAGGAGCTGAATCATTGAGCCAAAGCAGACAGCAGACAGGGGGACTTACTGTGAAACATCTAAGGCTGGGAATAAATGCCACTTGAGACTGAAACTGGGAGTGGGAAAACGCACTGCTGCTGGTTCTTAAATCTAAACTGTTTGAGCTGAAGCTCTTCTTCTATAACCTCCATCCTCAATCCCTTTTTTAGTCATGATTCTATGCAGAAGCTACTTAATATTCCAGATGTGAGTGGTCCTTTAAGCCTGAATCAGCCTGCAGATGAATGCCAAGTTCTCACTTTACAGCTACAGATGCCACCACTGGTAGCATCTCTCTCCTGCTTTCTGAGAACTCTGCTCCTACCTGCTGACCACTCCAAAAAGTGCCCAAGGTTGCACTTGGACTGACCCAAGCTCCCACTTCACTCAAGGCCCTGGCTACTGCCAGAGGGGTGACACATTCCCACAGTGTCCCATGCTCACATGGGGCAGGCCAGGTGTTTCACTACTCCACAGAAAGGGGCTTCTCCTTTGCAGGGCAGCTAAGGACTGCGTGGCTCACCTGCACCTTCCAGGAACAAGCAGGACTCTTTCCCTTAAAAAGGAGACTACAGTTAGCAGGAGAGAAGCCAGATAAACTTTGTACTCCACCCATTCGGTTTTCACAGTTAACTGTGGGACCAGCAGCTGAGGGACATCAGTGATGCTTTTGATGTGTCTGCAAGTAATGTAAGTTTGCCTTCCACTGATCTTGTGTTTGTACCACCCTGCACCACCAGACACCTAAATTCTTCAAATTACCACATAAATACTTCATAAAACATCATGAATATACCATAACGTAGGTCATACCATGAATTTGATATAAAAGACACCAACGACACTCCCATTTAAAAACAGAGAAGTGTTAAGGGGTGCCCAGGCACGTTAAGCCATATATTTCATTGCTTTAGACTTCAATACAGCTTCATGGAAAACTAACATCAGCTTTCTTGTTTCTGAAAACTAATTCACACAGTAGGAAAAAAAAAATTACAACTCTGAGAAAAATGTCATCTTGCATCTCTCTCAATTTAGGATTCAAGAAGAAAAGCAAAATTAACTTCTACTACTTTTTGTATTCTACCACATACAATAAAAAAAACCTCACCTTGCTCTTTTTGTGCTTATGCTTTGCAGTGTCACATCTGCTTAAACTAGAAAAAAGATTTTACTTCCTTTTACTGGGAAACAAGCCAACTGAGCTCTCACAATACATATGAAAAGTTAAAAAACCCAAACCAAATAATAACAAAGGCAAACCCTTACAAAACAGGCACCACACCAATAAAATAACTTCCACACCCAAGTGCTAACTGTACCTGAACTGTCACTTTATACTGGCCCCTGCACAGGCCCATGGTTCCCATGGTGGTTAACACAGTGCTCTGGACTACCAAACTCCTCTGGTCTCTGAAAAAAACATTAAATCACCTCACACTAAGGCCTCCTATACCTACACTCTCTTGAGCCAGTTCCCAGATACTGCTATAGCAGCAGTGACTGCATAGAGGGACAGCAGGCATGCAGACCTTTGGAGCTCAGACCTCCTGGGACCATGAGGGCTGGCAAATGAGACAGGACATTACTTCTACTGGAAACACAAACCTTACTCTCAAAAGCACCACACACTATTGTTTGAAAAAAAATAAATCGTATACAAAAGGCACGGTTATGTTTTGAAAGAGTGGAGGGAAGGCTCACAGAAACAGCTTATCAGGCTTACCTAGCTCAGAAAGCACTTATTTTTACAGGCCTATCTGCTCTTTTCCCCTCTACCTGGTAGGACAGAATTTCTTTGATCTTTTCTGCTCACACGGCAGCAGTGCTACTGAGAGCCTGTCTGTGGCCATGGCATGCCGAAACTACTGCCACTTTCCTAAGCTGTTAGCCAGATGCTGATATGTGGCCAGTGGCAAAGCAAAGGCACAAGGAAAAGCACAGCCAGTGCTTGGGGCAAGGCAGGGTTTTCCTTTCCAGAGGCTGCCTACCTCTGTTTTCAGTTTCAATGGTCACAGAGTGATTCCCATGCAGGACACACCTACTCCCTGCAGCATGTCAGAGCTTCCCAACTCACAGCATTAACCTGGGAACTGTCTGCAGGGAGACTTCCAGGCAGCCCAGCTCCTAATTATATGAGACCACTGTGACTTCAAACTAGAAAGAAAAAAAAGAAAAAATGGAAAAGGAAAAAAGAAAGACAATAATATTAAAAAAAAAACCCAACCAAAAAAACCAAAGAGGAACATCAAAGCCTTTTATAAACTCATGCTACACTGGAAAAGCCACAATTATGCAATTCTTAACTCTGAGGCTGTTTGCAAGGGAAATGATCAGGAGACTTGGAAAGGGTGCTCAAGTGAAAGAGGTTTATCTTGCTCCATTCAGAGGAAAGGATTACAGGCATAAAACTGTCACACTGGAGAATCTGGAGTCTTGAGAGTTTGCCTCCAAAGTCTTGGGGATGCAGGGAAGAAAGCTATTCAGATTAAAGACAGATGTGGCTTCCTGACAGAGGCTATCCTCTCAAATTAGTGGATACTGTAGGATGTTTGTCCCTACAGGTATTAGCCCTGCACTGACTAGGTGCAAATGAGAAGAGAATCAGGATAAAAGTGTATTAGAAATATCATGTTATTTCAAGTTATTCTTACTCCTCTAATTTACATTTCCCTGGATGTTTCACACTGTGCATTAGTGATTCACAATGATGTACATTTACACACAGCAGGAGAAAAATTAATGAATTCCATCACTTCTCTTATTTGTGAGACTATGCCCACGATGCAGCTCCCTCATTTTATTATGCCTTTTGATCTCCACAAAGTAATCTGCTTTGCCCTTGGCAGAATTGTATAATTCTTGCTAATTTAATACAAATTACATTTATGCACTTTGGGCAGAATAAGCCTCATTATTTGTTATTTCTTGCACACTCTCCTACAACCAGGCCAAATTCCAGCTCCCTGTCCCCAGCAGGAGGTGTGCACAGAGCATCCCCAGCAGTGCCAAATGCTCAGGGAGTGCATGGCACACACACAGGCAGCAACCAACCAAGGGGTTTGTGACACTGAACTGGAGAGGAAGAGCCTCTGAGCCTTCCCTCCCATGTGAGGCATCATTTACTGCATTGCACAGCCTGTGCTGGGCAGAAAATCGTGTAAATAAATAATTATGGCTTTTGTTAGGTAAGTCATGGTGCCATAGGCTCCGCTGGGAGCACTGTCATAAAAATAGTGGCAAATTCCTGTGGCTGTGTCTTTCTCCAAGATACTACCAGTAGCTCCAAATGATTTCTGTAAAGACACAAGCAAAGAAGTAGAGCAATGTTAGATATGCATGCTTATTTATTGAAAAAAAAACCCCCACCACATTATGATATTTTATTTGTGCTGAACATTGAAAGCACTTCAATGAAAGTATTGAAAATTCTCTTTTCCCTCATGAAAACCTTAATCAGGATTACTATAGGGCCCACATGACTTAGTTGGATCAGTGGAAGCAAATGAAAAACATATAACTTCATGGATCTTTGTCATCTGGGGGGAATCGGTGGGATTACTCAAATATTGGTAGTAGTAATGCCTTGATAAAGCAGAACTTCACTTCAATCTACCCTTGTACTTCAGAGCTAGTTAGCCACTACAACTTCATTCCCTTTAAATCTCCCATGATTCTTACATTAGTTTTCCCAAATATATTTCCAGAAGATACTTAAGTGATTTAGTCTGTCAGAGACAAAGGAGGAAGAGCCAGGACAAAATCAAATTCATCATGCACATTAAAAAAAGAGCTGGGGATAATTTTGAAAGGAGAAGGCTTCCCCCCCAGTGCCCTTTGAGCTCACCAGCTCCTGCAGAAACAGGTCATTGGCCATGTGCACGATTCTGTCCACGTGGATGATGCCCCCGATGCTGTTCACCTCGATGTCGGACAGGAAGGTCAGGACGAGAATAGCTTCCACCAGGAGCTGCCTGTACTCGGGCTGAGGGACGTGGTTCAGCACCGACTCCACGTGCACTGCAAACTTGATTTCGCACGGGGTCATCTGGCAAGTTTGAATGGAAATGGAAAGACAAACTGACAAATCCAAAAGACTAGCTCCTTACATCCTGCAAGCACTGAAACATATGCTCCTCTCCACACACGGGGGCAGACTGACTGAAGCGAACAAAATGTTTGTGCAGCTTTAGCACTTACAGAAAGTTTTCGTGTTGCTAGACCTGATTCTGCAAACAGTTACACAACGTCCAGAAGCCTGCTCCAGCCCTGCAACACACATAGCTCACTTACATACAGTGCTGCTGATGCTTAGCTGGCACATTAACTCATTGCTCCTCAGGCTGTGCTCTCGCACACTCTGCCTTGTAAATATCTTTCTGGCATTGCAGGTGAGTTGCCAAACTTACTGCTCAGTGTTAAAGACAACCACCTGCTTAGAGGGGAGATTTTTAAATAACCTCTGTGCTTTGCCATGCAGGAATACCACTGTTCTGTTTGCAGAGCAGCTTAATTTGCACTGGCATGGCTCTGTGGATGTTATGCTGCCTTAGAAGGTTTGAGCTTATTTTATTCAATTGCTTTAAACAGCAAAATTAGATACTGTCCAGGTCTGACAGGCTAAAAATAGAAGTCTCTTTATCTACACAATAGGGATAAATAAACCTCTCCTTTCTGAAAAAAAAAAGCCACAATCCCCAACATTTAAATTTGATAGAAAATTCCAGCTCCTCTCTTCAGTTATCACAGTTCCTCAGAAAAGAAGGAAGCCAGAGACAAATCTGAGGGAAACACTCAGGAAGACAGTCTTGGGCACACAAGCACCACTTTTGCACTGATGAATTACTATTCACAAGCGTTTGTTTCACAGATGTGAATTCAAAATTTGCCAGAGCACCTAAAGACAGTACCCAACTAAGAAAAAAAATGCAAGAAAATATTATGGATTTAAAGAGCCAAAGCTTTGGTTTGAAACAATCATCCTTAACAGGTATTTACTTTAGAGACTGTGAAGCCAAAATACGCTGCCTGCTGTTGCAGCATGTTAAAAAAATAAAGTGGCAAGCAATGTGTCTGCTTTACTCCAACAAGTCTGTGCTGCCTCATCTTCCTCCCAGTGGGCTGCTCTCTCTGGAGCCTCCCAGTGGGCACAGGGAGACAGTGAGGATGTGCAGAAGGCAGGCTCAGCAAAGGGAAAACTTGTCACAAGCTCCTTCCCAGGTCTGCCTGGTAGGAATTTACCTGCACAGACCCAGGAAGCTGGAGGAGGTGCTGAGTCCAGATGTTCTACATGTAAAACCAAGGATCTGTAACAGTGGCCCTGCTGTATCTTACATTGTCAAACCAGACATTCAGACATGTGGCTAGAAAATCATGGGCATTTTACTGTACCTCTCTGGTAGTTGAAGAGGGAAGAACATACCCATCAATGGACAGACCATGGCACTGAAACATTTCAAGAGTGAACAGAAATTACAGTTCTTGCAAGTCAGTCTAAGGATTCTCTGTTATAAGCCAACTTTCAGTTAGGGGAAAAAAAAAAAGCAAAGCAAAGCAAAAACCCCCAAATGACACAAAAAGCCCTGTACAAAAATATTATTTTATCCTTCCTGAAGAAGTTATTATGTAACTAGCAAAGATTAGAAATAGCCTGACATGACACACTAGAGCATGCTGTGCTCCAGCCCAGCTAACGAAGCAGAGCACTTCAGGAGCCACTACAACAAAAGCACACAAAGGAGGGAAACAAATCGATGGGAGCATTCTGCTGGAAGGGATTTGGAAATAAAAGATAACACAAAAACAAGACAACAGACCACAAAAGAAAGAATCTTTTTCATTTTTGCTAGAGCAACATTTAGTTATGTGTTTCACATCCAGGACACCACACCTCAGGATGTCAACCACTGGGGGAGAGAAATAACAAGTGGTAGAAAGAAAACAGTGACAAAACCTAAATGGTGAAAAGGCAGGTTAAGGAGGGACACATCTGGGTACGTGAGGTATAGAAACACAGCAAAAACAGGAGACAGATTTTATGAATAGTCCAAAGACATTTTAAGAATGAAATATTTAAGACAAGCACAATTTATTTTAACAGCCAGAAAAAACTTCCAAAGAAACCATGAACTTGTGTTAATGGAGCCCTTTTATGTTCAAGAGACACCCTTCTACCAGCAACTCTGGTTTCCACCTGTCGACCAACTTCCACTCCTGGCAAGATGCCACCCCTGGCCCACCACCTCCCTGAGTCACAGCTTGCTTGCTTCCTCCACAGCAGTCAGCTTACCTTCTGAAGGATTTTCCAGACTTTCTCATAAAAGCCAACAGGAACCCTGTTAATAGCCCCATCAAGCCTCCTTCTGCGCAGCCACTGCCCTTTTCTGTCACCCCAGCTCATGTCTCCACTAGAGCCAGTCGGAGAGGTACAGGTGGGAGATGATGGAGTACTGCTCCTCTGTAAGGACATCAAAGCTTTGGTTAGTTGCTTTCTAACACCCCAAGTGCCACTCCTGGCCAATACATTTCTGTTATAATGCTACCTCAGAACCAGGGAAAAAATACAGGCCTTGGTGTCATACAGGATAATGGGGTGGGAGTGATCCTTCATCCCCTTCTCTCTCCTTTGCAACAAGCTTAATTTCTCAAGTACTTCCATCATTGCTCAACAAAACAGGCAAGCATTTCAACATGCTGAAGCCATGTGAATTTCACTGCTTGGTTTAATGCAACACCTGACTACTTTAACAGGCACAAGCTGCTTCCAGGGCAGTGTCACTGCTATGCCATGTGGGGGGATCTGCAGGTAGGTCTGATTCACTTGGACATGGGGCTTGGTGTAAAAGTATCAAGGGGTTCATAAGTCCAGCAAGAGAAGCCCTCATGCAAAAGCTCTATTAAAGTAAGTAGATTAAAAATTGACTTAATGAAGCCACAAAATCATCATGCCTGCCTCTCTGTAAGTATTAGTCCTGTTTTCTTTACTACCCTTGTTGCTCTATTATTTTACTCTACCAGGTCTGGACAATAAATTAGGCAGCAAATAATTTTCAAAGTTGGGGCAATACCACCAAATTGCTGTTGTGATTTCCACACATGCAGTCTGCCCATTCCTTGCACTCCCACAGACCGTGCTCTCCTGTGTTCTTGTCTTAGGTTGCAATGCAAGATGTAACCAGAAGTATGTATTCTATTACCATCTGTTAAAACTAGGCGGGGCAGTGGGTTTTTTCTCTTCTATAATATAAATATAATATATTCTATAATATATATTATTCTTCTATAATACAAATATAATATAAATAATATAAATCCCTCATAACTCCAGGAGGTATATAGTCTGTTAATGGGCTATCTATTAAAATCAGGTAGGGCAGTGTTCTATATCTCTTCCACGAGATCTTCCCTCCAGGGAAGTATCTTCTGTTAGTGGCCATTGAGTCCCACTGCATGACTGATAAAATTACATCATCCCATTGTGAGATGCTCCACCCAGGGGGAGGAGCCAAGCATTCCCACCTGGATATAATCGGAGATTTGGAACATCATAGGCAGCCTTTTTCCAATGGATTTCCAGAGGAAAACCAGACCCTTCTACATCACCACTGGACCTTGGGTGTCAGGTTATATTCTGACTCTGTCAGAGTTTTTGTACTACTGCAGTTTATTTTAATTTTCCTATTAAACTGTAGTTCTGACTTGGGATCTCCCACTGGTTTGCTCCTTCCTTTTTGATACCTGTTACTTTCAGCCCAGAAAGGACTTTACTGAAAGTGCCATCCTAAATCCCCTTATCTCCAAGTAAGACACCACCTGTAATGAGGAAGGAGGAAAATGACTGTGAACTGCACGTTTGGAAAGTGCAGGCTCATAAACTCTACATAGCCAAGCTCTACCAAAAAAAAAAAAAAAAAAAAAAAAAAAAAAAAAAAAAAAAAATCCCCAGAAAACAGTCATTTTCCACTGCTACTAGTGTCCATGAGGCACACTTGGTGTTCCTTTGAAGTTCCAGTGCTTGCTGTTCCTTTCCAGTGCAAACTGACTGTGACAGACAGAACTTCCTGCTCTGTAGCTGTGTTTTTCAGGCATTTGGGAGGTGTGCCATAGACAGTAAGTCTAAAGATGCAGACAGGGAGAGCTTAAGAAGAGCTACAGTTGTCTGTCTTGAAAGAAGATGATTTCTTGAAGAGATACCCATGCAACTCCTATTTCAGCATCTGGATTCTGGGTTCCTCACTGTCCAGAGGCTGTCAGCATTTATCAACACTACATACTTTTACATGCTGAAGACACCTGTAACAATCTACTATCAAGTAGCTAAATCTGCTATAGTACTTTATCTGCTACAACTGCTTAAGCTTCAGAACTAAGTGGATCTAAATGCAAGACTCAACTTCTATTAGAACATTACTAATGAGAATGGGTTCCCAATGGAGACAAGACAAAGAGGTAGGGTTTGAAAACAAGGTTTTAGGCAGGAGAAGACAGAGGAGATGTCTAGAGCCAAGATCCTTGCACACACACACACACACTGGGTGAAGAGCAGGTGCAGAGCTACAGACAGTGTTTTACCATGGAACCAAATGTGCTGCTGGACATGGAGTGCCCCTCATGAAAGAACTGTGAAACAAAACCAGACACCAACATCAGACAGCCAGGAGAACAGAACACAGACAAAATTAGGTAGCACAGAGGTGCAAAGATAAGAGATACAGAATAACTTCAGGGAGTCAGGGAAAAATTGCAGCAACCCTTGGCCTCTTGCAGTGCTGCACTTGAGCTGATACCAGAGCAGTTGCTGCTGATTCTCAGGGTCACCATGAGGCAGAGCCTGTTTGGCAGCCCATGCTATCCATGGAGCTCCCAGCATAAATCATCAGTTTAAAATGCAAGCAAAAGCTTCCCTGTGATTTGGGATCGAGGTAAAAAATAAATCCCCTACTTCCATTCCTCATTTGTTGCAATCCCACCAGCTTCTCTTTGCATGAGAAGCTTATCTTGCTGGAGAGACAGCAGGCTGCCAACTGGATGGGCAGCACTAAACAAAAAGCTGCAAGGCAAATTTTTAAGCATTTTTCTTTAAGCATTTTTCTTTAAATACCCACCCCCAAGCCATGCCTTCACATTCAATGGTTCTGAATCAAGAAAGAACAGCCACAAAACAGGGAGCTGCAGTTGCTCAACACTTCCAGAGATGTTAGTACAAGTACTTGAAATACTCCTGGTAACAACAAAGTGTATCCTGCAGCACCCCACCAACCGCCTGCCAAAATTACATTGTATTAGCTGCTAGTCAACATTAGCTGCTAGGCAGTAATTCAGAGAATCCAGGGAGATGTGGCAGGAAGCAGCAGGAAAGGCAAAGTGTGCGTGTGAGGGGGAGGTACAAAAATAAGCCCAGCCAATTCCTCCTCTGTGCAAAATAGCAAGTTTTTGTGGAATGTGAAAGCAACAAAGGAACTATATTTCTAATGTTAAGAGAGGTCCAAGTACTCAAACTCACCCACCTCTGTATTTCAAACAAAATAATGCTGCCATCTAGTGCCTTGTCCCTCCTCCTTCCTGGAAAGGCCATGAATCCAGACACCCCTTTTTGACTGGGAGGCCTGCTCAGACTGACCTCCAAGGCCACCTCAGGGCAGTACAGCACAGCTGGCAGCACCTTCACACCCTTCATCCACAGTGATGCTCCAGCAGTGGCACAGCTCAAACACTGCAACCAGGTCTCACAAGAGACATTGTGTGATCCTCAGGTGTCTCTGCTTCCCTGCCTGACCATGTCCCATGAAGAATCATTAACTGATCTTTACTGCCACCAGCAAATGCTTCATGTTAAGACCATACAAAAATGCCACTCCTTTCTAAAGGTTTACTCAATCTGTTTCATCAAATATTTACTTAGATTAGGCTGCTCAAAGCCCCATCCAATCTGACCTTATACATTTCCAGGGACAGGACATCCACAACTTCATTGTTCCACTGTTCCACTGCCTCTACCCCTTCATCATAAAAAAGTGTCCTTGTATATAATCTAAACAAATCATTTCACTTTAAAACTGTTGCTCCTCATCCTGTCACTACAGGCCTTGGCAAAAAGCACCTCTTCATCTTTCCTTTAAGCCTCCTTTATATATTGCAAGGTTGCAATGAGGTCTCTTGGAGTCTTCTCTCTCTAGTTTGAATAACGGATGAGGAAAAATAGAACCATTCTTACAAATGTATTTTATTTGACCACTACCTTCCTAGTTGTTTAAAGCAAACGAAAATTACTAACAGAGACAAAAACCAGAGAAATCAAACCACTCATAACAAAACCATCAGTCACATTATTTCAGAGTATTTTGGTTGTGTTTTCTGTATCTCTCCATATACTCAGTTGAAGTACAATTTAAAGTATTGAACTTGAATATGTATGTATAAATTCCAGCAGTAATCATCCTGCACTCCTGAAGTAACAACCGGAAGAAAACAAAACGAGATTCCTTTTCCACATGGCTTGGAATCTTTTCCAAAAGGCACATGGTCCAGTTTTGCAACTTGGGCCAAGTACAAGAATGAACTTTTAAAAGCTTCTTTTTGTACATCTGACTTTTCTTTAGCTAAACATGATGGAAGAGCTTTTTTTTTTTTTTACAGTGGATGCTACAAATGCATTACACTTTCTTTAAGTTCTTCTACATTCAGCAGGTGAAACAACAACAAAAGAGGAAGAACATTTTTGGAGGAAACATCCCTTAACTGCCTTCTATTTAGTGATAAGTTTTAAAATCAAAGCAACTTTGGAAAATTCTGTTATTTAACAAGAATAACACCTAACATAACACAGTTCCAGAAAAACTGTACTTTCTGATGATCATTGACAGAAAACCCTCACCTGCTTCATCTCACTCTTCAATTTAGTAATACCACTTCTTTCTGTTTTGGTTGCTCCAGAATGCCCCATCTCATGAATAGAAATTGCAGGGCTGGATGAAGAAGAATCTACAGGTCGCACTAAAGAAGCAAATGGACATTTTTAACATTCTAGGGGTAGAAAAATAGATGAAATTTTATCTAAGAAGTTAAACACAAATCATTCCAGAAATGTGCAATGCTCTTGGTGACAGCATCCTTTCACAGAATCACATCAAGAGTTCAAACCTGATTGTATCAAGGGGCCTAAATCCATTCTTGGATATCAGAAACTGATTTTCCTAGACAGTGAGCAATTGTAAATTTAGTCAGAATTGCAACAGGTTTACAGAAAGCCCAGGAGACAGCTGATGTGCCAGTCAGGAATATGTGGGCATCAAAGACATGCTTCTTGAAGGCAGGTTAGATATGACCTTTTAATGGCTTTTGTTCTGGTTCCATAAAATTTCTTCATTTTAGAAGTCTGCCTTCATATTACTGAAAACTTGATACAATCTTATTTCAGTGCAGGATAGCTTCCTGTGTTTTGTTTATTTCACAGCAGACATATACATGCACTGGTCACCCATGGTTCATACATTACCTATACCTTTATTTTATATGCATAAAGACTAGGTCTCCACTTATAAAACAATTTAACTTAATATATAAAAGTGAACAACTTACAGCTTCTTTCCACTCCAAACTCTTTCCCACTGAGAATATGATGTAGGAGACTTTTCATATCAAAGGGGCTTAGATTCATCAAGCTCTCTGAAGCTTCTTCACCTAATTAAACAAAATAAAACAAAATTACAAATGTCACAGGGAAGACAACAAGCTATAAAGCCAACTAAGGAAATTGAATGAACTTCAATCACATTTAACTCTTTGGCTAGTCCTTCCTTTAAAAAAATTAATATGTAGTTACATTTCAAAGAAAATATATTTCAGGACTAAACAACAAACCCTACACAAAAATAACACTATTTGCATTAACCTTTATTATGTCATAGCTTGTGCAAAAATTCACTGAAGCTCATGATGAGAAAGCAGTTGCTCCCTTATAGAACAAGATCACTTGGAAAGGTATCACAGCCATCTCCCAACAGCAAATGACATGTGGATCTAAAATATTCCAGAGACAGAGTTATTCCATAAAGAATATCTTCTGATATTTTTTTAATAACTGGGTGCTGGGGGGAGAGAAATCTTCCATTAAGTCAAAAAGAAGCGATTTTCAAGGTTTGTAACTGCACATATGAACTAAGAGGTCAATAAAAGGATTTAACACACATAAATGGAAAGATCAATCACAAAGGTTTGAAGCAAAAATGATACCATAAGTACCCTTACAATAAAACTGCTTCCTACCTGAGCATTTGAGACTTCGTGCCAGCTCAGTGGCCATGACCTGGATTATCAGACCAATGCGGAGCCGGAGCATCTCCACAAAGAGACTGGGCTGCGAGCGGACGTACATCGCCAAGTACATAATTATCTCCTGTAAGGACAAACCCACAAATGCACCTGTCAGAGTGGGGCCTCATGGCTCTCCCAGTCCCAGAGCAAACACTGGCACAGCACTGGGCACAGTCCAAGAAGCCTTTCTGCACAGGCTGCATACCTGTGTCAGGACTGCAATACTGATGTCTTGGCCACTGGCTTCGTAAATGAGATCGGTGAGCTCCTCAGGTGGCAGTGGGCTGTGAGAAGACAAACCACAGGCAGCAGTTACTCAGCACAACCAGCTATTAAATTCTTGAACAAGCACTAGGATAAAATCACCCAGAACAAAGGTGCCTACAGTTCTACCTGGGTGTCTGCAAATCCTTTTGAGAGCAAGGAGTAAGGTTTAAAATAAGGTAATAGCAGCAGAATGGGACCAGCAGGAAGATGAAGGGCAGCCTGTGCCTGAGGCAGAGCTCCAACTTACGTGGTAATGATTTTCTCACGGGGTTCTGGTGGCAGGCCCACTGTAAGTTGCTTGTGGTGTGACAGAAGGTCTGTACATGCCTATCATAAGGGGACAAAAAGCAAGAGATCTTTCTCTGAGTCACGTGGAAGTGATATGGCTTTTAATTCACCAAATAAAATTAATTCCATTTCTTCAGCAATTTTCAAATGCATTTCTACTAATTACCAGACATGCAAATAAAGCAGAAGGTTGTTAAATAGTTTCCAAAGATCTCCTGAGGTTAACAGGGTTATGAGCATTTGTCCAGGCTGAATATGGCCTGTTTCCCTGCTCAGTGAAATCAGCAGCATAATGATTAGATTAGGAACTCTAGTGGGGCTTGCAGATCAATAAAGGCTTTCATCCTTTATCATATGATAAACTTCTGTTCTTTATTTAAGACAACCATATTTTTAATCAATGAAAAGTTTGGAAGCATTAGTTAAAAAAACCCTGCATACTAATATATCTCCAAAAACAAACACCAGAATACTGCATGACATTCCTGATTGATTCTGAAATAGGTACTTTTCCCCAATGTTTACTCTTTTAGATTGACCTCCTTTAAAAGTGGGTGTTCAGTTCACCTGTTTTAGTATCCTGAATAAAAAACATCACAGAGCAGTGTTCCTCTGATTTTGAAGAGTCTATTTTCACTGCCTTAACATGAAAGAAAACAGATCATCTCTATTCTCCTCCTCCTCAATTCTTTGTCAATACCTTTTCAAGTTAACATACATGGCTTTTTGTAAGCATGTCTGTACTGCTCATCCATTGTGTCTTGAGAAGGAAAAAAAGTTCTGTGCTTAATGAAGTACCATGCACAGTGATTATCACAAACTGCTCCCCACAGACAGGGCTGTCACTAAATAAGGCATCCTAGATGTGACAGAGAGCCTTGAAAGTGGCCAGGAAGGAATTACAGAAAGAGCTCCTCAGAAATATGCAGGGGACTAATAGAAAATTAAACAAATACTTTTAGAATACTTGAGAGGAAACCTTTTTGTAATGATCAAAATTATATCTGTACTCTTAACAGTGGATTTTTCTTGTTACCAGTTAATAGTAATGAGTATTTAAATGGTTCCAAACATCCATTCATAAGGCAGACTGTCCACCCAAGGGGATGGAAATGGGCAGAACATGTTTTTGTTTCATCACTAGCACTCTGACATAGCAGTGCTCCAAAAGGGTTCATACCATCACAATAGCAATAGAGAATTACCACTGGCAACTGCAGCTTTCAAAGCACACAATTAAGATTTTCCAATTAACAGAGATGAAATTAAGCCTTCACAACTATTTACAGTGTGACATTCTCAGTCCATGCCAACATTAGCAGTTTGCAGTACAGACAGACAGAAAGATAAAGATGTAGTAAGACTCTAGACCAGAAAAACAAACAATATTTAATTAAAAATGCTGCACTATGTATGTTGTAAAGTAAAACTAGAAGGGCAAACACAAACCCCAACAGCAAACTGGTAGTTTTATCTCTGTTCCCAAGCAGGAAGCTGAACAGGATTATTTGTATTTCATACCTCAGCCAGGACTTCAACTCTCTTTTTGAGTATGCCAGAAATGTAACGGATTAAGCCCCATTCCTGATTGAGGCCTGCCTTTCTGTAGAGCTCATTGAGGAGGCAGTGAACAGTGACACCATACTGTCCATCCAGCTCTGTGTCCCAGTCAGCACCTCTGCCACAAAACAAACAGGAGGTAATTGTCATCAGGCAAGACGCTAAACTTTACCACGCAGCTGGATTTTGACTGCCTTGCTCACATTGGTGACAGAATTAAATACCAAATGGGACATCTGTGCCTTCACCACAGACTGATTACATGTAGACAAAATCCTCTTGATACCAGGAACTTTCACACTAATTTGAGCACTCACTCAGCTGTGAGCCAGCAACTTGAAAAACCTGAAGGATTTCCTACTAGACTTTAAATTGAGCATTCACATGGACAGTTTGCTGGAGGAATCTCCATGTAGTGCTTTTTCAGACCAGAATTCAATAATATCTTCAGTACTGCTGAAGACTACACCCATTTTTGAGATTTTTCAGAGGAATTTTTTAGCCTTTTTCTTAGCTATTAGCTAAACTTCTGTGTTGCTTATGCCATTACTGAAAAAAGCAAAGGAGATTTCTGTTCCTCTCCTGGTTCTGAATTTCAGTGCATTATAGCTTCTCTGTGGTCCTGTTTTGAAGTGTCAGAGAATGACTTTTCAACTCCTGCTGACAGAGTCCATAAGAGGTCCATCTGCCTGCCCAACAGTCTCTCTTGGTGAAATTACTGGTGCTAGATGCAGTTAAACAACAAAACATAATTTTTATAGGATTTCCTTCACTCTTTAAGAGAGGATGCTAAACATTTTGCCTGGGAAATCAAGAAGATCAAAGAAGAGGTCCTCACAGGAGACAGACTAAAATAAACAAAAATGCAGTCTTTGTAGCAGTAGGGAAGACCAGACCATCTGTGATTAACACATACTTGTCTTTGCACCAAAAGCTAACTGCCTGACAGGTTCCAGCAGTATTCTCCTGCACAGGAAAAAAAAGGCTCAATAAACACACTTCAGAAGATGATTCTGTTGTTTGTATTTGTATTTTGTTCACATCAAACCAATTTAAACAGCAGATGTTTACTAACCCCAGCAGACGGGTCCAGACTACTTCCAAGAACGTTTTACCAAATTTTAGCCAGTTGTATACTTAAATATGCAAAGGGATTAGAGGAAAAATAGTGAACACTCATCAAAATTGCATTTTGCCTTTCGTTAGAAACTGACAAGATGAATTTTCCCTCCACTTTCATTCTTGTGTATGAAAATCACACCAAATCTTTGTGAACTTTAAATGGAGTACCACAAATAGAGCAGTGTGTGCTCTCATTCGTGGAAACGATTTGTGCATCTAGTTTGTGAGCCTTGGAGACTTTATGTATTTGCAACTGTGTGCCAATCAACTCTAAAATTTGCACAAGTCTTCTTCTGTATCCAAATAATTCATGTAATCAAACTAACTGAAAATAAGCTTGTTAAAGCACAAAATATTTCCACTATCCCCTCAAAACACAACCTGAACAGTGGAAACCTTTTGCATAAGAATAATCAGATACCTGTGACCAAACTTAAAGATGCTGAAGTTCATACTACAACTTACTTAAGTATATGCAAAATATACAAGATATCTGCTTGATCATGGAGTGTTGGACATTCCTTCAGCTGATCAACGAGCTTCCTGCAATCCAAATCACCATGAGCATCTTTAGGTAAGTGCAAAACATTTTCACAGTCCTGATAACAAAGATGGATGAAAAATTAAAAGACATGATGTTCAAAAAAGCAGCAGATCTGTAACTTCCTGTAACTTCAAACTTCCCGTAACTTCAAACTTCCCATTAAAAAAAATCACAACAGACTTGAAACAAAGCTCTGCACTTGAAATACAGACACATCATTTAGTTCTTACCAGGGTACTGCAGGGAGAGAGAGGAGATTAATCCCAAGAAACACAACTCCCAGAATGGAACCTTGTATCTAGTTTTTTTTTTTTTACAAAACAAAAAAATGGAATCATCTTCATGCTTTACCTCTCATCTTATGTTACTTACAAAGAGAAAAGCAGAGAGATAGTCTTCTTTTCAAATAGAAATAATTTAGAAGTTTTTGAGTTCCATCTCTAACCTGTATGTAAGTGGCACTTTATGAATGCAGATATTGCCATTATAAATTTTCCAAGATTATGAAAGTAAAATGACAAATAATCAGATGACATAATCCTATGGTGAATTCTTGGATGAAAAGAAGTTTTGTTTAACAAGCTGTTCAGCAATTTATACAATCCTAAAATACCATTCTCACAAACAGAGCCTTGTGCAGAGCAGAATCCTTCAGGAGGCTGGACACAATCTCTTTTAGCCATTCTCAGCAGCTGGCCACAAATACCAAGACAAAAAAAGTGCCCAGCACAACCCCATCTTCATGCCTTGAGCTGGGATTTGGCTGGTACCCTAAGGACATTGACAAATTCCCTCTTGCTCAGATTTACTGTAAGTAACATTTCTTGGAAAACTTCTCTAAAGGTTGTGAACATCCTGTGCTTCCCCTTGTGATCAGCTAGAACTAAAGACGATGACTTAACTTCTGGCTTTTAAAAATAAAGCAACTACTATGTTCTTTTCTGTTTTACACATGCATTTAAAAACTTTCCACTTAATAGTGCCTATTTGACTAAAAAACCTTAATCCAGCCAAAAAAAAAAATTTTCAAAACAAGGGAAAGCCTTGGAAGTCTGTGAAGAAAAGTAACACCTGGCACAGGGTTTGGAAGGATAACACAAGGGAGGGCTACAGCATTGCATCCTAAAACCACAAACAGCATAAAAATTCCCACACCTTACCTTTGTCTCAAAGAAATGAGGATTATCAACAAGATTCAGAGACTTTCTGTGTGTGTTCAGAACTTTAGTGGGAAGAGACATAGACATGGCTGGAAAACAAAGTCACCAGAACAGAAAGAAAAAAAATAGTCTTTTTCAGTAACATGAAAATCAAAACCACCTAAATGAAGCAGCTTGACTAGGTAAAAACAACAGAAATATCCACAGAGTCAAAATACAGAGGCAGTGCTTCTGAGATGCTGTGCATGGAACTCTGAGACAAGCTCATGTTCTGAACCTTATTTCCTTGCAGGTTTGCTCTGAGATCATCATGCCAAAGGCCCAGGGGCTACATGCTCAGCTGATCCCTCTTACTTGGCCCACGACTCTGAAATGCAGCAGCCCAATGACCTGACCCTGCCAAGTGTTTTAAACATTTCAACAGGAAATGAGTGGAGAAAATTACCTAACTGGTAAGATTTCATAATTAAAATTATAATGCTAAAGGCAGGTTAATGCTCTGTTAACTTAATATGCTGAATTCAACGGAGGATCAGATGATGTGGAACATGAAAGACAGTAGAAAATACTAACAGAAAAGCCTGGAAGTTATTAATTTACGCTGAAGGGAAGTCTTCCATTGACCAGGGCATTGAGTATTACATATAAAACACTGCATATATTGGAATCTATTTACAAATTCAGCCAAAGTCTTATTTTGGTGTATATCCTCCAATCAGGCTATAAGAAATGCAGCACAATTAGAAAGACTGTGCTTCCTCTCTACTTCATTTGTTCTTAAAAATTTAGAAAGTACGCGTGAATATTTATGTTTTTCTTGTATTGAAACATTTCATTTCACAGCAACTTTATTAAAATTAAAAAGCACATTTTGTCTGCCTTTATACAATTAATTAACTGATTTGGGTTCTAAAATTCTATCCAACTAAGAAGCTTGTAGCAGCTTCCATAACATTAACTTTGATTAAATGCTACATTTCATTGCAGGTTTTCTGTGTATACACCATGACACAAGATACTGTGGGAACATAACAGCTTCAGTCATTCTTACTACTTAAGGAATTTCTTGTTCCTTCTCTATACAGAAAGAACTAGTGGCACAAGTATGTCAAGAGGTATAATTTTTAAATATTTGAACTTACCCCTTGTAGCAGCCAAACCGGATTTTTAAATTATTATCACGAAATAAACAAGAGGGGGAAATACCTGGAACTTCTAAGCCCTTTGTCTTCGCCATTATTGACAGTATTTCCTCTGTGGAATGGTTTGCACTGAACACAGGAGGTTGACTTGTTGTGTTTGAAGTTGAAGGCAGGTATGACTTCAGTGCTGTGCTCTGCAGGACATCATTTATATACTGATCCAGCTCATCCTGGCTATCTAGTGTAACACACATTAAAAAAAACAGGTTTCTTAAAGGTAAAATCACTATTTATATTATCATTTTCTTATTCAAACACACCACTATATTCTTGCTTATTTTAAAGGGCACTCAAATATGCAAAAATAGTCTGAGGAAAATATTTTTAAGCCAAACAAATTTGAAACAAAAGAAAAAAAATCATTTTTTTACACTGAAAACAGATTTAGAAGCTAGCTTTGCCTTTGAAAGGAATCAGAAGGTAGATCTGGTAAGATGATAGAAAACAGCTGAACTTGATTGTAAAAGTCTCTTCCAACCTGTATGATTCTAAGAGTCTATCATTTCTTCCACACAAGCTCTTATCCATAAATCCTCACAGTCCACTTCCCTCGAACCTCTTCCACACCTTCACAACTGCTGGCTCTCCAGACTCAGTTTTGCTGTAGCAGCTGCCAGCCAATACCATAATACAAATGCAGGAAGAACACACATGACTTCATTCTCAAAACTGAGTCCTGCAGGTCCTGTCCTCAGGTGGATGCAAGAGAAAACCAAATGACCATCAGCTGTGCACAGAACAGACTCTGCAGTGTAGGCAAACCCAGGCTCTGCTGATAGAACTTGACAGAGAAAAAAATACCAAGTGAAAAAACACTCTACCTTTCTCACAGAAATCTGCTGGGTAGTCTCCATATTCACTGTCAGGACTATGACAGTCGTCATTACGGTCATCAAACAGTTTCAGGTCACAGTCTGGATCCAGGAAGCTCAGATATGTATGAAAAGAGGTGGTAAGAAATTCTGATAGCTTGCCTATTTTCACCCTGCAAAAGGGAACATGTGCCAAAGAGCATTAACATCCATCATTCTGATACGGATTAATGTTCACTTAGCTTCCAACAACTCCTCCAAAATTTCTGAAACCTAATGCTCAATCTACCTTTGGCAACTATAAAGCCACAGAAACTGACACTGAAAAATAAAAAAGGAAAACAACAGTGGCAGATCCAGCTGGGTACTTACTGCTGTAGATATTAATTGATTTTAACTGTGTTATGGTAACAGGCCTAACTCAAAGCCTAATTATGCAGGGTGTTGTATGTTTGTATGAAGAGGGACCCTGAACAAAGACCTGAGCTCCAAGGATAATGCATAAGAAACTGGGGCTGAGAAGGCTCCATGAATGGCAGTGTCTTTTCACTAAGAACTGCTAAACCATCTGTGCTGGTTTTAGGCATAAGAGTTAATGATGGGGCTATGCTTTGGATTTGTGCTGGAAACAGTGTTGATAACCCAGGGGTGTATTAGTTACTGCTAAGCAGGGCTTACTCAGCATTTCAGCCTTTTCTGCTTCCCACCTGACCCCAGCAGCACAGGCTGGGGTTGCACAAGGAGCTGGGAGGGTACACAGCCAGACAGTCCCTCTGACCACAGGGACATTCCATACCATAGGGTGTCATGCTCAGCATATAAAGCTGGGGTAAGAAGGATGAAGGAGAGGGTATTCAGGGATACAGAGGTTTGTCTTCCCAAGCACAGTTACATTTGATGGAGTCCAGCTTTCCTGAAGATGGCTGAACTGCCTGCCCATGGAAAGTGGTGAATGAATTTCCCATTTTGCTTTGCCTGCATGTGCAGTTTTTGCTCTATTTACTAAACTCTCTTTATCACAACCCACAAGTTTTCTCACTTGTATTCTTCCAATTCTCTCTAGAGTCCCACTAAGGGGAGGGTGGGTGAATGTCCACGTGGGGCTGACCTGCTGACTGGATTTAAACCATGACAATATTTGCTTGCCAAAGGAAGATACTGATGGAGAGGGCAAGTAGAAAAAGAATAGGGAGATACTGTGACAGCATATTTTACACATGGATGAACGGAACACACCAGCTAACAAGTACTACATGTAATCAATGTTTAAATCATGCCCAGTAACTGTGAAGGTAATTTACTTTTTAATAACAAAACCCCAGCCAGAGTCAAGATTTCATATTTCCAAAGATTTTATGTTTGTTTTCTTTATCCATTAACGGCAGTCAGACATGGTACACTTTTTGGGAGACAGATCTTTTCCACTGCACCTGAGGTTCAGCTACCATTTGATTGCCACATAATAATTAAAGCTGAAACTTCCTTCTCTGCAGAATTCTAGTACAAAGTCTGTGCACTATCACAAGTTCAAAACTGAGACTTTTATAGGATTTAATTTTAAAAATCATAGAGATAATAATTTGGCGATTCTGACATTACCTTGCACCTCCAAAATAACCATCTTCTAATTTTCTTATTGTGGCAAGAACTGCTGGATGAATGTCAGTACCATCATCAACTAAAAAAAGAATAGTGGAAGAATTGACGCTCACCCACACATTCTTAAATTATCACATCCAAATACAGTGAATTAATTACTGGGTGTTGTCTACAATGCAAATCAGGCAAATTTAAAGCAGAACCCACAACTTCTATCAATACTATCTTATTCAAAGTCCCAGACAAATAAGTAAACAAAACACAACCCTTAGACAAGTTCCAAAGACAAACGCCAACCCGCCTCAAGACAAGTTCCAAAGGGATTTATACGAAATTTCTTTAGACAGAAACAGCATGGAGATAATGGGGTGATGGAAGCATATGAAGAGGGAGTAAAACCAAAATTAAATATTACCATGTCATCTAGATTCAGTATACACGTGAGAAAATTAAACTATACTTCTGATGTTAGAAGTCCTGCTACCTGTCTCCTCTCAAACCAACATCCATCCTATTCTCCTGCAGTGATCTACTCTGCTTGAAACAGAGAAAATTAATTTTACCAAGCATTGTGTGGGTGATGGGAAATGTCAAGGTTGGTCTCCCTGTCATCCTCCAGCAAGAAGTGAGGTAAGCCAGCTCTGTCTTGAGCATCTCCACAATCATCTGATTGTCTAGAGCAAGATAGAAGTGGTGCTGGTCAGTAAACTAGAGAAGAGAAAAACAAAACATAGAGTTAGTTGTCAGTGCTTTCCTTATTTTTTTCTATTTCTTCCCTTAAATCATTCACAAAAGCCATATGAGCTACTCAACACAACACAAACAACCTGAATTAACCTAACAAGGCCTCAGACAGTGAAAGAGAAGTCCATGCTTGTGCTAGAGTCCATTTTCTTCCGCCTGTAGACTGTCCATCAAAGTAAGCCATACAAACAAAACCTAGGCAATCACAGCCATGAAGCAGAATCTTCCCAATGACCAATTACACTGACCTATGATCTGGAAGATGGAAGTACTCTAAATATGGAAAAAAAAGCTAACAATAGCAACAAAAACAATAAACAGACTCAAGTGCATGCTGAGGACTGGGAGCCAGTAACTGTATGTCTCTTGGGAACCATGTGAAAGTCAAGCAGAATACAGAAACTCTGTAACTCTGTTAATACTGGCAGTTACTGAGCAAAAAAGGTACATGAAATGTGCAATGACAAAGTGCTGCTCCCATTGCAGCAGGAAGCCAAGAACCACAGTAAGAGACTATTATGGCTACTTCAGGATCTGGAACCACAGAAGCTGGACAAAAAATGGAAAGTATGTCAAAGCAGACAAAACAAAAGTTAAGGAAGCCCATAAGTCTTGGGGAGGGTAAGTGCATAAAGAACATGGAAGTTCAAGCTGACAAAATCCAGAGAAATTTCTTCACAGAAGGAATCAGGAACTAGCCAAAACAATCCTTGAGCCACTCGCAATTAGCTTTGGTAATTTAGGAACAATAGGTCCCAGAAATCCAGAGATGAGGAAACACTGCCTGCCTTTAAAAAGGAAGAGCCATTTAAAAAGGCCAATTCCAGTATGTGAAAGCAAAGGACAACAAAGAAAATATGAGACAGCCAAGATAATTACAAAATGATAAAGTAAGATGGTCAAAAACCAATCTCAACAGATTAGTTGAAGCAGAACTACTTTTAAAATTGTTTTCAAAAGGTAGTTATTAATAAATTTTTCAGAATTACTGTATCTGAATTGAGTCAGCCTTTGCCCCACACCTAATCAATGTTTTCACTAGAAAAGATAAAGAAATACAAATGACAAAATCACAAAATTTGTGGACACTCGTCAAGATCAACAAGATGGTTTAACTGCTAACCTTAGGAAGGTGACATTAAACATTAACTCCATCCACCTCAAAAAAAAAAAAAAAGTCAAGGGAACTGTCTGGCTTCAAACTACAATGGAAAATGTTATGGAGGTTTTCATGGAATAAGCAAGAACTGTCACTGTGTTGCTAATGTAAAGCTAAATGTCATTTTGGAATATTCTAGTAAGTATGTTCCTTATTTGATATGTGCAAGATTTTAGTGGGAATATTGGGTCCTACTTATAAAGTAGATGTGAACTAAAATGTATTTTGAAAAAAAATCAAATCTCTAAGGAATTTTTCCCTTATTTGCAAAAGTGAAAATTGGTACAGGGAAGTAACACAACAACTGATATTTTATAAAGCTGCTCGTGATCAACTGACATGGGGAAGAATGAGACAGGATCTACATTTTTTGCAGTAAATCTGATTTATTTGGACATTATGAAGCGGTACAGAAGCCTTCTACGGACTCCACTGAATGCCTTCAGCTGCAGTTTAAAGACTTCTTTAGTCAAACATCTCTTTAGAAAGGTGGATGCATTCTTTATCCTGCATCAGTTGTACATGCTTGGAGTAGGTGAGTCCCCGGCCATCTAGTACCAAGTGCTGGAATAATTCTATTGAAATAAGTGTGTTGCATTTCATTAAATGTATAAATAGGAGCCATTGATTCTATGAGGATCCAAACTTCCAGCAACATTGAAAAAAACACTGAAGAGCAGAAAAAGACAGAACACCCATTTCTCAGCACTACTGACCCTTTCAACAATATAATGAAAGATCACACCTTCACCTCCTAGGGGTTACAGTATTTAGCAGACTTACATGTACTGAGTTTTTCATCAAACCAATTGGTAGAAAGATACATTAACTGATCTATTTCTGCAGAAACTATTTCATTAATTAGAATGTTGGTGTGGGCAGAGATCAGCAACAACTTTGTAGTATTGATTCACTATGTTCTCCTAATCCAGAAGCCAAAGAAACCAGACTCTGTATGACAGAAAAGAGATTTATCAGCAGTTCTACCACACTCATCCCATCATCCCATGCTCTTAAAAACCCTACAAAGTAAAGCACATCTGCTGTGTCAGCCCTGTTCTACCTAAGGTACAATGACAGCAGGGAAAAGCATAGTGCTTCACTAATGATATGCCATTAAGAAAGGAGTGATTTTCCTGACAGCTTTACATGCTTACCTGAGGGGTAAAAGCAAATATTTGATTTCTTATCACATAGAGCTTGGAGGTGCCCAACACTCCGATGTGTCGGTGTGGTCGGCCACTTAATTTCATGTTCTTGTTCCGGCCTGGAAAGGAAAGAGGAAGAAAAGAATCTCAGCTAACATTTTCCATATTGTTTTTCAAAATCACCACTTTAGACAGGAAAATTTACTCCACTTATACCAGTCAGGCAGAAAACCAGTAACAAAACGCGAGGCTACAAACTGGCAGATATAAGCCAGAGTCCTTCAAAGGACTAATTAAAAATGAAAATTTTGGCCTGACTGTCCATGGATTTGATCTTATAATTACAGTAATTGCTCAGCATCCAAAGCTTCCCTACCACAAAGGGCAGGAGAGGTTATATTAGATAAACAAGGCCATCAACATAACCCAGAAATTCCAATGTTTTCAAATATAGGACCTTAAAAACTCATGTCTGCAGGCTAAATCAACACACAAAGTACATCCAAATACAATGACAGATTTTCATCAGGCTTTAATAAGCTTCACTTTTCTCAGCAGAACTTATTAGCAAATGATCCACACTACAACCTTTGCACCTGCAGCCAGCAGCTGACTTGAATCTTGCTCATGAGGAGTAAGAACCAAACAACCATGTGTGTGAACATCCCCAAAGAAGTCACTGTTAAAAGCAATGTACCAAATCATAATACTCACCTGCCCCCCCCAGTGAAAGAAAGCTATTATGAATTATAATAAAATTAATGTAAGTCTCAGCAAAGCCCTGCAAATGTTTCATTTTTTTAAAAGAACTTTGAGATGAAGCACGAGATTCTTCTGCAGAACAAACACATACAATTTCTCATGTGAAGGGCAAACTTTCTAAAATTTATCTGAAGGCCCCATTACTTTGAATGATTCCAAAAAAGTTCCCTGTTAAAACAAAAAACCAAACCTTACAAACAAAACCCACCACAACAAAAAAATGTTCATCCTATGAGAAGCTCAGCATTATCTGTAACCAAATTGCCATGGGAACATGCTCCAGACTGAGGGAAGCAGGATACAGCTCCCCTTGTCCACACAGCAAAGGAATCTACCAGTGCTGAGTCACTCCACCTCAATTCCACTTTATAGCAGTATCCACAATTCTGAGTCATGCCTGAAGAAGTAAAACTAAGTTAAATTAGGAATACATGTAACAAACTTTCCACCAAATAATTCCAGCAAGGATTATCAAGAACCGGTTATGAAGAGATGTAACAACTAGAACCAGTCAGAGCTTTGGGGCATTTATTTAAGTCAATTTAGGCTCTGAGAAAAACAGGATTTGAGAGCCACTGATGAGGAACTGGAATGTATTTAAAGTCCTGTGTTTAGAAAAGCCCTAAAGGCTTCTGGGTTTGCAACAGAGACAGAGAGCTTCACCAGCTTATCTCAGCTCAGGTTGCAAGGAACTTTAGCAAGAACCTGACAGCCCAAAGATGCGCTGATAGCAGCACAGCTTCCCTGATTTGGAGCAGAAAACTTCCCAGACTGCCTGTTGGAAAAATAAAAATCATACTGCCCAGTTTCCAGACTCAAATGATTTCTTGAAGGAAAAATATTTGATTTTTTTCTTCTGTGTTTTTCCAGGCATTTTTTCAAAAACCAGTTTCTCTGTGGAAGTAGTTTCTGGAGGACAAAAGAAGAGTCAGTTTTTGTCTAACTCCAAAGGCACAGGGAAACTTGTATTTTTGTCACCATTTCTAATAAGGTAATTTTTTCCCTCTGTTTGAGTCCCTTATTTAAGGCGGAAGTTCTAAAGTTGGTTAAGCTTCTTAAAAAAATACCTTGCCTGGCAGTAGAGGGGCTTCCATGCTGAAATACTTACCCAGCATGGTGTAGAGGTTGCTGAGGATGCGAGCTGGCTGCACTCTGAGTGGATGGATATCAGCAATGCTCTGAACATTGATTCCACGGTCTTGCAAGAGATTCTTAATTTGATTAGATTCTGCCAAAACAGTTACTGTGTAACAGAAAACAAAAACACAAATGAAACCCAATGTTCTACTCCTTTTAACTGACTGTTTCTACTGTCAACTCTCAACATATGCATTAAGTTAACTAAAAAGGCACAAAGGCCTCATTTTTTCTTAATTTTTGGATTCATGAAATCAAAAGGGATTGCAATAGGACACCTGACAGATTTTAATTCTCTGTTTCTCAGGATTTCTTGCCATTCCTGTCCACTGTGGACAACAACGGTGGTCAGAAGAGTCAGAAGAATCCTCTAAGGTCTCTACTGAACCCCTTGCTCAAAGCAGGGTCAGAGTTGCTGAGGTTAAAGCAGGTTCTTGGGGACTTAATCAGTTGCTTCTAATTTCTTTGAGTACCACTAGTTTGGATCACACACAGTCTCTTTTAGCAGTGTTTTTTAGGGTTTTCCCCCCACAGAACAAAGGGAAACATGACTTGAAAATCTTTGTTATTTTAATACAGCACATTATAGCAATGCAGCCAAACCACTGGGGAACAGGTGCTGTCACTTGTATAGCAATAAATGTTTTGGAGGATACAAAATGGCAGAGGTAGGGAGAAAAAAAAATAAAATTCCCTAATGAGAGAAATCTACAATCCAGGCCCAGAACCCATCTCTTGTCCCACCTGAGGTTTTGCCCATGATAAGTGTCTTACTGATTTCGGAATAATAATGCAGTATCCTTCTTTGTATTGTGAATACCTGCCAAAGAATGCTAAAAATAAGCAAACATTTCTATTTCTATAGGCAATGAGGCATTTCAGAATAATGAAATGCTACTCCTGTGAGGCACCAATGGGGTAAACAAGCACCAGCCCAGGTCACAGGATCCTTGACAAAGGCTGCTCCTGATAAATGAGCTGGTTGCTCTTTCAGAGCAGTATATGCCCTGGAAAAGTCTTTAAGACCTGATCTGCTGGTGTTTGCTCTCTACTTAATTTTTGGTTTTGGCTGTTCTTGCACAAACTAAAGAGGCTACTCCCTGCAGCAGCCAAAAACTGCTAACTCTGTGTGCCTCACCTCTCTATACAGGGAACCTCAGCACCCAGTGTGCTCTGGTTCCTCTGAAAAGGAGCTAAATGAAACCTAATTAACCTGATCCATCTCCTCTCAGTCCTGCTGCTTCTTTCTAGAAGCTGCCAAGATCTTCCTTTTCACTACAAGATTAAGTTTGCCATTCTCCAACTCCAGACAAGTCTTTAAAAATTTTAACAAATATATTTTTTAAAAAACTGTCTTAAACCTGATCTTACCTCCTGGAAAAAGGCAGCTAGGAAAACAAACTCTCCTTCTAATAGTGTCATCAAAGCAATGTCCCATGCAAAAAAAAAATCCACATTATTTTTAAACACATCTTTAATCTCTCCTGTACAAAGGGACTTTGCCACCACATGATTCAATTCACACAGAATATTTCCGAAATTCCCTCACCTTGTACCACAACATCAGGTTTAAATCCAGTGGAAAATCTCCTGTTTAAGGGATCAATTTCACCTGCAGCAAGAAATCCCTAGAACAAATGCAAAAGAAAGAAAAAACTAAGGAAACAAACAGAATTTAAGCAAAAGGCTTCTGACATATAGAATAAATCCTAACCAATTTTCACATTTTTCAGGACAGCAGGACTCAAAGCCTGGTCAGTCTACCCTATCCACTAAGCAGTACATTCAAGAAAAACAATGTCTGCAATGTTTTTTGGAACAACACGAAAATGGCTGTGACTGACACAATCTGCATTCAGAAATCCTATTTCAGAGTTACAGCAACTGACATAATTTCACCAGGAAAGTGATTTTTTTTTTTTTTTTTTTTGTAGCTTCACAGAGATATTTGTGCTTCTTATAACTAGTCTGACTTTATTGTGTCTGGCTAGTAATACATCATGCCATAGAGCAAGGAATAGCTTAGTAAAGCTGAAATGGCCCAAAATCCTGGCTCTGGAACAGCCAAGTCAGCCTGGGCATACTCCTGTATCCTAACCATATATCCAGACTATATGACAATTTACTCAGCTTGATCAGAAACAGACAATTGCATAGCTATATTTAAAAAAAAAAGGTCCTGAAATCTGAGAGTCAGCGTTTCATGGTTCATGTACATGTTTCTACTGGAAAACCCACTGTCCTCTACCTGTCAACCAAACTGTACTTAAAGCCTAAGCCATCTCAAGCAAAATGAAGTACAAGTTTATCTACTATGCAAGAAATAATTACCTCTGCTAACAGGCAGCTCAGGACATACAATGATTGGCCCCAAAGATGTGGCAACTTTCCCACTGGGACACGATCCACTGAGTGAGGATTTTCATACTCCTCATCCACCTGAAAAAAAATACATAAGCAAGAAAAATTACCCAAAAGTTGTGAAGAACAATCAATAACATGTGAGTATTTGCCGACATGCAGTCTAACATCAACTCTCTCAAGCCTGCCCTTACTACTGACGTAGATGTCGTGGTTTCACTTTTTAAGTCTACACATTTTCTGGGACAAGAACTATACTTCCTTTTTGTACCTTTTCCCACCCTTCAGAGCTGAAGGATGAATGGGGACACTGCATGCAATTACATCTTTGGAATTAGCTCTTCCACTTTCTTCTCACCATGCCTTTGTTGCCATCCCTCTGGGCTGCTCATAGCTTTCCAACCCTTTCCAAGATAACACTTTAACTTGACTGATGTCTACCCAGCTTTCTGAAGCAAAGGTGTTTTCCAGTACTAAGATTATTCCACCTTTCCTGCATTAGCAATGATGGTCAATAGAAAAATTAAGGGTAGACTTACTAATTTAGAAAACCTGCCTTAGTTTAGCAGTATACAGATCTATTGAGGGCAGGGCAAAAACCCTCCCAGATTACATCTTCAGGCAGTTATTTCATATTTCTTTTACAGACAGACAAAATCCACCCTGCTTATGGGGCATGTTTTTTAGATCATTATCAAAATTCACAAGAAGGCTCTGGACTCTTACACGCTTGTTCCCACTAGGAAGGCAATTCAGTTCCCACCTCAGATGTGCGAGCAAGGCATCAGCTGTCGGCTGAGCAACTCAGACCAACCCAGGAGGCTCCACACCCTTAGTGAGTGAGGGCTGAGAAGTCTGGAGTGGGAGAAGAAGTTGGCAGGGAGGGATACAAAGGCAAATAGCATGGAAGAGCACATAAGCTCATCTGAATTTCTCTGTCACAATGGGAGAATGAGATAAACAGTAACAGCAAAGGTGGGGGACAAGAAAATACCCAAACAAACCAAACAAAAATCCCAGACCAAACCCTAATCCTTTTGAAACCTGTCTCCCATACATGCTCTGGAAAAGGGCAGCACAACCAACCAACAGACAGGCAGGACAGTCTATGCTTTATTTCTCCTTTGAGCTTCAGCTCCTAAGTCAGTATCAACATTTCCTAAATATATGTCTTGCTCTAAGGATGTAAAATTTTAGACCTGCTGTAATAGTTCCACAGACACTCAAATCTACAAGTGAAAAATGTGACCATTTGGAAGCCTAAAGTTTACCATTTCTCAGCAGGAGCTGTGAGAGGTCTCTAACTTTTCAAAATAATGTGCAATGCCTTTTTTTTGTTGGTTTAGATTCATCAGACACAGGAAAACTAAGACTGACATTCCTTTCGCTCTCTCTACTTTGCATTCTGAAGTAGGTGCTGCATTTTCACAATACCTTTTCTGGAGGGACTGCATACAGTTCAGGCATTAGCACTAATCCATTCTTCTCTCTAATAAGTATTCCTTCCAGAGCCTCTCTGTACTCTTGTACCTGGAATTATTTTTAAAGAGAGTGAGAATTCACATTACAGTCAACAGAACTGAAACAATAAAGTACTTTTGAACAGTACTTTTTTACTAAAGGTTCATGTATTTAAAAAAGAAAAAAAGGGGTGGAAGAATCATAACTCACTGATGGAAGAACAGGGCTCAAATTATCAGAGACTGTTCCAGCATTTCAGTGTTATGAAAAACATGAACACCTGTCTTTAGCCTGTAACACATTGCTGCAGTACAAAACTTCCAATATACTTCTATTGAGAAGTCACTGGAACAGATCCTACGTGGAATTTTCAATGGATGACAGTGCAGTGACACAGACATCAGACTGCCAGTATCTATCAGTGTAAGGTGTATAAATTATCAGCTGTATGCCATGAACTTTTGTCTATGGCTTACTGAATTCTGCTTTGCAGGATTGGGAAATCAGTTTCTCTTAACTGATTTGATTAAAATTTTGTCACAAGAAAAGGTTAAAATATATTTCAAAATATCTAAGTTCATTGAACAGCAAATCCTCTTGTTCCTGTGATATTAGACAAACTATTAGGAATAGGAATAACAGACTGATAAGAACATGTAATTTTTTTTTATAGATTCCTTAGTTTGTTCTATTTATTAACTATCCATTCCAGGTTTTTACTTTAAGGGAAACTTTTCAAGCACTACCAGCACCTGCCTCAGAAATCCTTTTTCTGCTATTCCTGAGTACAGTGGGTCACTCAAACTAAGTACCCACAGATTCACATACAGTGACATTTTCAGTATCCTGTCCCACTCCACTTTTTTTTAGTCCTCAGGGTGCTTATTTTGCTAGCTAAACCTTTTTTTTTTTTTTTTTTTGCAGCAGTAACTGGAAGCTAGACACTTACCTGAGTGTCTCAGTGACTCATTCAGCTATGTTTAAACAGTGGAAACTGGGAGCAATTGCCCTGACCATGCCCTAGGACTGTCCATCTGCACACCAAAAAAAAACAACCAGGTACATACTGTCCCAGATAATCCAACTAAGGTCTAGAAACTGCTTCAGGAAGTGGTATTTTATTTGCAGTACTGAAGTTTCAGTAAACTTTCTGATTTTTCCCCCCTCACAAAATAATGCCATTTCTCTTTTCACCAGACTACTTTTACTGTGTTCAAGAAAACATTTTATGTGTCTAGTGTCAGGAGGAATTTCACTCGATTGCAACATCTGATACAGAAATAGGGCTCTTTGGTCTGAAATTCTCTGAATTTTTTTCTGATAACATTTCAATTTTTAAAGGAGTTTAGCAATCTCCCATCCCTTTGCATACCAGACAATTTTAAATCACATATATTCTTAATTTCTTTCAAACTCCCAATCTGCAGAAGTTCTGGGATGAATGCATTTAGTCCTGGCTACTTGCTGCTCTTTAACTCAACAACACCCCCCAGGTGCCACCATAACCTTTGGAGGGCTTCAATCAATTTAGTTCCACTGACCACTGGATGTCTGGCACAGTAATGGCATGAAGTGACTTGGGGAATTAGTGAAAATGAAACAGCCCCACATAAGCCAATACCAAAGCACAGAAAGACTTAATGTACTATGAATCTTTTTCTCAGCAGCCAAGCCAGAGAGGCTGGGGAAAAAGAAGCTTGTCTCATCCTGAAGTAATTGTGAAAGGTGCATCAAGGTTGGTGATAAGACAAAACCAGGCAAATAAACCCTGTTCAGCCCAGTTTTACCACTCCAGCTAACAGAGCCACTTAACCTGGCAGGGAGAGGGCAACCAGGGCCCAGTGTGCACAACCCTGCTGCCTCTCTACCCGGTCATGAACTCTCCAGGAAGGTCAAACCGGCTGAAGACTATTTCACTCCGCTAATGAAGTGGAATATCCAAATAATACCCAAAACAAACATGCAACAAAGTTACAAAATACTGTGGGTAAATGGTTTTGCAATTTGAAAGCAATTTCTTCTTTCCTCACCTGAATTTTGTCCTCATTAAATATTCCATCAATTAGGAAGTATGTCCAGAATACTGGCCACTCACATTCAATATTTTCAAAGAGCTTGAGCTCAGCAGGATCATAGTGCAGCCTGCTTGGATCCTAAAAAATTCAACCACACTCATTTAGTCACAGTGCTAAATAAGCCACTTATATTCCAGTCATAATTAAAACACAGAAACAAATAAACCCACCAGAAATAGTTTCTATACAGTCTCTTGACTTTGTCACTCTCAAACTCATTAAATGATACTCTAGACAAATTGATCCTTCCCATTCTCAGGATGTGTCTCCCAAATTATTTTGGCTCTACCTCAGTTCGAAGACATTTTGGGATGTTCCATTTCATGTTAGACACCTTAAGCATATCTAAGAATTAATTTCTTACAGAATTATGAATTAAGTTCTGTCCTCAATAACTGTTTTATAAACCCTTAGTCTCCATTAAATACGTGTCCTTTCCAGGGTGGATATCTGGGTTACCCTAAATCCACTAAGATGTCTTAGTAGTGGTGGTGAACTTCACCCCTTCATGTAAATAAAACAAAATATGTCTATAAAGACGAGATAAAATTCTTCCCACGTTTTTACTGAAAATATACATAATAAATACACATCAGAAGTACCTCTCTGGGTGTCTTGTAACCATCTCGGAGAAAGCGACAGCAGCCATAACGACCCTGTAAAAACACACAACATTGTAGAAAATGTCTTTTTCCTCACAGACTAATGTCAGCATAAAGGTATGTGCTGAGTTTTACAAGTCACTTAGGGATCTTCCTCCCTTTCTTCATGTACAGATGAACCAAGTCTGGCAACCCTTGTTTAATTAGGACTTTTGGTTTAGAAAGAGGTTCTGCTTCTCTCTTTGGAAAACAAAAATAAAGTCAATCCTTACCTGCAGTTTGGATATGATTTCACTCTTGGTTACATTAACAAGGTTTACATCCTCCACTGCAAAAGCTGGGTAAGAAATAATAGACAGAAGGCCAGCATCTATCTCCTTTGATGTGGATGCCCTTGGCAACATGGAGTACAGAATAGACTGAGCAAAACAAGAACAGGAAAGAGGGATGTAAAACAATTTGCCTACTTCAGAAAAACTATGTCAAGTGCAAATGAGACTACACTGTTTGCAAACTGACAGAGAAGTCTGTACAGTTATTTTTAACTGAGACTGAGAATACTTCACACTATTCAGTTTCACATGATCAACCAGGAACAGGGTGAGCAGCATAGCCTGAAGATGTACTTATTGTGTTACATTCTTGGCTTAGTTAATCAACATTTCATTTAAAAACAAAGGGTGTTAGGCTTTCCCCTACTAAAGCAAAGAGCAGACTAATTTTTACCTGACAGTGTTCCACTTCATCAGGAAGAACATGAATCACTGATTTGTGTCCTCCATGGGCTCCAAAAAGATCTAGTTCATCAATTGCTTCCAAAGCAGCCTTCAAAGGAAACCAAACCACAACCCAAAATCAATTAATACATTTTAAACCAAGTATACACGCTAGTACCTGTGCTTAATCTCTGAAAGAAATTACATAACACAGCAGTTTTTCCCACTGACATTCTTTTCATTTTCAAAGGGAAGCTTGGCAACATTTTATAAAAAGTAACTATTTTTGTTGTTCAACTAGTAGGATAGAGGATTGATGTACTGGTAGATCCTTCCTACAATTTAAAGGCAATGCAAAAAAACTGGGAGCTGGGTTTCCACTGAGACATCATCTAAATATTGGCATATTTGTCCTGGTTTAGGGCATATTTGGGAGGAAAAATGCTTGTCCTGTCCTATATTCAAAAATAGCCTCCTATATCAGTGGGGCCAAGACCAGCAGCCTCTCTCTCTTGCAGTGCACACAAGATCTAACAAATCCTGCTGAAAGGCAAATACACCTTTGACCTTAACAATATTTGTCTTCTGTCTGTGCCTCAGACATCATGTAATGAGATGGTTGTCAATTGCACATTTAAATTTATGGCCTTCTGAGCTTCATTTAGTATCTCCGTGACCTTGTGTTATGAGGGAATCAGAAATAACCACTTTCTTTTAAGTATATCGTAATTTATTTTTCTCTCTAAACTACTTGTAGAAAATTTCTTAAACTGATATTCTGCTGTTTTTTATCATATCTGACTTAATCTTACCATGACAACATCACATGTGACACTGAGGCTGAAGAATTAAGGAGGAGGGAAAGAAAACCAGAGGCCACTTCATAAGACTGCACCTCACTGAATCTGTCAGATTCATGGTTCAATTAATCTGGTACCCTTCTAGCAATTCCTGGAACAACTGTGCTGAGATCCTTCAATGAGAGCCATTATCTCAAAAATTTTACCCCAAAAAATACTCATACCTAAACAAAAATTCTTATACAATCAGCTAACTATTGCAGTGGCCAAGAAGCCCATACATAGGAAGCCATCAGGTTTGTCAGAGGCCTTAAGCACAACACAGCAGCCATGAAGAAGGTGTCAGGAAGACATTCTCACTTTGGCCATCCCCACGGAGCTCGCGTTCAGTTCAGGGATTCCTTGGTTTGTCTTATCGCCACGTTCCCAAATTCCATAATCCTGCAACATCATCAAGAAAAAATGGGCATGGTTATATACGAAAGCAATGTTCTGCCCCCTGTCCCACAACAAATCCCCACCCCTACATGAAATTAGCTTATTATTAAAAAAAAGAAGAAAAGGGGCTCCAAGTCTCAAAAGAGACCCTTCCCATGTTTGAAAAGTAGCACATAAAAATGCACTGCAGCAGGATCACGTACACAGTCATGAATCACTGCCTTCACAGAACACACAAAGCACTTTATCCCTCTTCCTGTGCATGTTTCTCCCCATGTCCCTTCAACCTGGTTTCCTGACAACTGCCCTTTCTAGAAAGGCCCAAAAGACTTATAATTAGACATCAGGAAATAATATTAATTATCAATAAAACCCCCTATTATTATGATAGAACAAGTATACCTCACCCACGCAGTAAAAAATACAGCCCTCCCAACATCTCCAAAGATGCTGCTTGCAATGTAAAGTACTGACAGGTTCTGATATCTTCTCATGGGACAAACAAGCCCCTATTATACTTCTCTAGCAATAAATAATTTTCCACCCACGCTTGAGCAGTGTTCAGATTTTTTACATATAAATAACTACTTACAGCAACTTTGTAGGCAGCTTCTATGTAAAAAACAAGATTCTGGATAAAGGTAACTTCATCAAGGGTGAAGATAATACGTAGCCCTGACCAAAAGAAGGAAAGAGAATAATTATATTGTGTCAGAACTGCAATAGCTACTCTTCAGTGAATTTCATGCTTTTATTTAATTGCTACCAACCCCTGCTCACTGAAATCAAAGGAAAAATTCATACTGATTTCCAAAGGTCAGGCAGCAAGCCTCAATACTTGCTACTGACAAAATACTTCAAACCCCACCAATACAGACTGTTTCAAAGACCAACCAAAAACCACCTCTGTGAGGGAGACACTCAGACCATGAGTATAAAGCAGAGGGACCTGAGCCAGCTCTGGCTCCCCAGAGCAGTGCATACCAATTCCTGCAGTTCGCAGCCCTCTACCTGCTTAGTGCTCTATCTAGGAATTTTCAAGTTGACCAGGTGCCTGTTCTGCAGGGATCAGCTGCAAGGGGTTTCAAGGGCAGAAAAGCATGTAAAGAAACTAATCCTCTTCCTCACAGGAAGAGCACGATTAAGAAGAGCACAAGATAAAACAGCACCAGTAAGAGAAAAAACCCTGATGGCACAAGTGGACTTGATATTGCCATCCTCTGAAGAAATGTGGTTGTATCCCACAAAGTCCTTAAACATGAGACTCCTCCGACATGACTCTAAATATCTCATGTATTTGATGCCTTGACTAAGGGCACAGACACTGCCAATTACTATAAACATGAAATTCCAAGTAAGGCATACCTCTCTTCCAGAGAAACATGACTTGCTTCTGAGTAATAATTACGTAAAGATTTTTGAAGCTGGTTACTATTTTCTTTCCTTCTAAAATAAAAGCTGGAATATGAAAGGCTGCAACAAAAGGCAAAAATATTTTCTGCTTACCTGATGCAGTCATCTGTGCCAAGAAGAGCAAGTAGAGGGAAGTTGCATCTACTTGCAGATGCCCCCACTGGTCATCCCCAACCACCGTGGCACAAGTTGCAGAGTTATATTTGGCATGGAGGCAGTCTTTGGTGCTCTGAGTGCGTTTGAACTTCTCTACCTTATCTACCTACAAAACAACGCACATCTCAAGTCTGACACATTCTGGAAGAAATTCTCCAAATTATTTCAAAATTAACAACTTTTCTTAGGTGAGGAGAATCCTGTTATCTCACTCAGTTTTAATTGGTCAGAAGGCTTAAACAAAACTCTTAGCTTTAGACTCCAGTTAAATCCACATCTCTACAGGAAGGAATATGATTAAATTACCTTGTTGAGTTCAGATCTAACTACAGGCATGCATCTTGGTGAAAATCAGTTTGCAAAGGCAAAACTCTAATTTGCTACAAGCACAATCTCAAAATATTACTTGGACAAGAAGTGGAAGCAAAGTCAGTGTTTTGCTCAAGAGTTTTAAGAATACTCCCCACACCATCATCTGCACACACACAAAGTAAGTCACTCCACAGAAGACACAAGAACTTCATGCTTCAATGAAATGCTTTCTACATACAACATCTACTAATTCAACTCAGTCCTATGGCATTACCTGTCTCATCATGCACTGCAAGAGCCCCCGCATCAGCTTCACAACATTCTGCAGGAACAAAACAGACCAGTGACACTTTCAGCCTCATCGTTTCAGCCTCAATGTTCTTACAAACAACATTCAAAAGTGGTAAAGTTCACATCCTCTACTAATGTCCTGCCAAAGGTAAAAAAGAATGTGTATTTGCCCAAAATGTTCTGCATGTTTTTGTTGTTGTTGTTTTTTGGTTTTTTTTTAATATGCTGATCAGATTTTATTCCTTTATCCCTAGCTAGGAGAAGTCTTTTCCCAAAGTCCTCACTAAACAGTGGAACAACTCACCATGGTCCTTCTATCCAGCTAAAGAAAGTAAGAAGAATGCTATCTCTTGTAAGAATATTAATACTAATAATTTTTTGAGTGAGAGATCTAGGCAACATTGGTAGGTGACTTCAAGACTTTGACATGACTGCAAAACCTGTAGAGCTTCTTCCACTCTTATACAATACAATAAAAATCAAGTGACTGGCAGATAAAGGGCTGTAAATGTGAATGTAGAGAAGTTCAAGACTGTGCATTAAATAATCAACCCCACCTTTTCACCCCAAAAATATAGCTTCCAAATATGATCATGCAAACTGAGTCAGGGCTATTCTGTCACCATGGACCTCCCTGGTTCAAGCAGGACATACCAGCAAAAAATTTACCCAGTGACTCCAAAACAACAGCAGGACACCAACAGCCATTTAACCCACCTCTGTCTACACTCTGATTTCTGATATTCACATTCCCAGCTGCAGATTTTATTATTTAACTGTGTGAATTATGTCCCCTTCCAATTCTCCAGCACAGATCTTACCAGTCTGGAGACTGTTACCTTCTCTGCTATAATCAAACACACCTACACACCATGTACAACATCCGTGCACATTCCAAAGACTTCTACTTCAAATGGCCTAGCATGGTCTAGCAGATAAATTGCAAGCAGCCTAGGCCTGAGTTTCTGCTCCATAACACACCTCATGAGGGACCTCAAGGTTAATCTGAGAGAGGCTTGTAAATTGGAGTACAAAATCTGTCAGAAGCCTAATCTTCAACAATCAAGATGGAAGTTTGAATTCTACATACTTTTGTTTTGTTTGTAGTTAAATTCAGATGTTAGCCTCTCTACAATCCAGTTCTTCAAACCCTCTTTGCCAGAAGGTTGCCAGGGATACTGCACACCACACACTGCATGGATGTTGCTGCCTTTGGAACAAGACACGCACTCCAAGCTGGGAAAACCCGGCCAGATCCAGACACAGCAGCAGTGCAAATGCACTCTCCAAAACCACTAGAGCAGGAAAACCCAAACAGTGGAACTGGTTTATGCCGAGCCTTGACGCACCTGCTCGAGCTCGTAGGCCTTGGCTTTGTCCTCATCCCGGTCCGCGTTCTTCCGATAGGCCATTCCCAGACCCCACACCGCCAGGATGCTGTAGATGTTGTCCCGGACCCAGGCATCCTTATGGTCCGCCCCGGCTGAAAGCAGCCCTGTCACTGGGTTCTATCCATGGCAGAAGGAATAAAGAACAAACATTACCACCTCAAGTCCCATCTGCTAAGAAGCATCACTTCTGTCTGTATTTAAGGGTAGCAAACTAAAGATGATTTCACACTGCGGCTGCTCATGATTTCACAACAGAAGTGAGATCCCATCCTTCTTTCCCAAACTCACTCAAGTGAAATGCAAAATTTATTTGAACACTTTAGGTTGTAAAATTTACAGCATACATCTGGGCATCTTCATCCACACAAGATTAGTAGCTAAGTCACTGAGGAAATGGAAATTTAAATTTCACATATTTATGAGAAAATATGTAAAAGAAGGTACTGAGTTAACACTAGAAATTGAGTGTGGAATATATGCTCCTCTATGTAACTGGTCTGTGGCATACTCTTGAGAAAGTAAAAAACCACTAGTGATCTTCTAGGAGATTAGAGAAGTATTTTTATATACCTGCCCACAGGGTTTATGATTGCTAAATGAATGCAAAACCTTTTTTATATCCTCCTTTGGAAAATGTACAGGAAAAAAAATCTGAAGGTGTTGAAAGGCAGCACTGTCTGAAAAGCAGAGCAGTGAGTAGTCTTCTGCAACCCAAATGCTCCATTAAATTTTTCATTGTATCACTAATTCTCATCACTTTACTATCCTTAATTTTTTTAGACCTTCTTTCTTGGCTGTACATTCTTGACTAACAAAAAAATGAGACAAAGAGGCAAAAGTTCAATAGAACTTTCAATTAAATCAAGTCTTTACAGAAAATTTCAGTGAATGAAGACCAGTTGGAGCTGGTGTGACAAGGGGCAAAGATTACAATAGTAAAGACTACTTTAACAAAAGTAAAATTTGAAAGCATACATCCTTTTAAATTTTTCATTTCTCCCACACACTGGGGAGAGAAACTCAACTCATTATTTTTTAAAAGTTGGTTAGAGGGGGAGGGGCTTTAGTTACAATTTCCTGGTCTCTGCCTGTGAGCACTAAGCAGCACAGGGGAGACAACCTGACAGACATGACCCAGCACAGTCAGCCCTATTGTTATGGCTTAATACAGCAATGCTGACTGGCTCACTCAGAGTAGGAATGAAGTTCTGCTGCAACAGCCCCACCACAGCAAAGTCTTCACAAACCAAGAATCAGCTGAAGGACCCCTACTTACCTGTTTCACAGGGAAACTAGCACATATGAATGCAAACAGCTTAAAAAACTTTTTGATCTTGAAAAGTCCAACAAGGAGTAACAGAAGTCCCAGTTCAGCACTGTGCCCACATGACAAAACCCAGGGTCTCAAAAGGCAGACCGCATACTCCCAACATTTGTAGAGGACACTGTTTCCCTCCCTCCAATGAAGGACAACAAATGTCTACTCACCTGCAGCCCTGGCCTGATAGAAATCACTCTGCTGTCTGAGAAATGATCATTTTGGTTTATTTTTTCCTACTCTCCATGCTGGGCTAGCTGCCAGTTGAAAAATCAAAATGTCTCTGTGTACCAAAATGAAAATGCCAGAGAAATGGCCCATCCAAGACTTTAAAAGCCTATTCAGCTCAAGAGGTCGTATTAAATACATCCATGGGCAGCTATCACCATTTCACCACCTTTGATTCCTCCACAGGTTGGTCCCAGCTTTTGGGGTGCCCTGGGGCTGGCTCTCATGGAATAACAACACATTAATGTCTTTCCTCATGCACATTCAGAATGTTAGCAAAACAATGTAATATACTAAATAATATTTTAAGTGGTTTTATTTTGGCTTTTTTAGAAGTGTTTTCTCTCAAAAACTACAATTACTTTTTTCTGTTACCTGCTGACACCATATGAAACTACAACGCTTACAAAGGTGCTAAAGAACTCACAGAAACACTGAGTGCACTTAATCCCACTGATGTCAAAAGGATTTTAGCTTAGCTAGTACTTCAAGCATTCCATTTATGCAGTGATGGCTAATTAGACTAGCAGGTCTCATCCTGCAAATCACACTGCACATAAGATCCACGGAGCAAAGAATTTTATCAGCACCATGGGCTGCCAGCTGAGAGCACTGCAACAGAAAGCTGATTGCCGGACTAAGACTTTAAACTTGTATCGTGCCCAAACCTATTTTTAAATCCATCTGTCAATGGAGACAAAAAGGCCCCCCAACAACCCAAACCACAAAACACACCAGTTCCTACAGGGCAGCAGGTGCCAATAAGAACTACAGCAAGACAGGCACAAACCCAGTGGGGTTCTAACAAGAGCAGCAAAGCAAGTAATTTAGCATCTTGCTGGAACACGCAAATTAAACAGATTGTCTCATTGATCTGTCAGGTGAAAACTGAGATCAGCTCTAGCAAAGCTTGTGAAACCAGGTGTAACGTGATGCATGTGAGTCTTGGGGAGGGTCCCATGCAGGGCCAGGAGTTGGACTTGATTCTTGTGAGTCCCTTTTAATGTGATTCCAAAATATACGCTTTTCACTTATAGTACCATAGCAATACTTAAAATGTACAGAGATGTTAAGTTTTACTATTTCCTGATCTTAAGATTCACATTTTTTTTCTTATTATTTCTTTCAATTTAATAGGTGTAATAAGCAGCTGAGAACATCCTTCTGATGGTGCTTTTCAATGTCTGTTTTGCTTCAGCACCAAAGCATCCCTCTGACCCTGTCCCTAGGGGTACATGCAACAGAAGGCAGGTCCGCCACAGACAGGAGCCAGTAGTCTGGTCTTATCCTCCTTTTACAACCTTTAAAAGAGTGGTAACTATCACTGTGCGTGTTACAGGGACTGACAAGGACAATGCAACATCTGCAAAACATGAAAAGGTTTACTACTGACCTGATCTTGCAAGGTGTCACACAGAGAAAACTGTCAGCCCTGGTACAGTTGCACCTGTCCTTTGAACACATCTGCCTATAGCACAGATATCCTGCATTAAAAATTGCCTCTAAAATCAAATTGATTTAGAGGGATTAGAATGGGCACAAGATCAATTACTGCTACTGAGAAACCTGGCTCCTGGTGTATCAAACATCTGACCAAAGCCCAGTTCTGCACACACTCCGTGCTGCCCTTGCTGCACCTCACAGAGGTGAGCGTGTCCCTGCCCTCTGTCAGAGCACAGCAGCTGATGTGCCAAGGCTGAATCCCTGCAGCTGGGGATGTGAGGTGCAGGGTCACAGTTACACATCACCCCCCTGCTGAGCAGTGGCATCTCAGAAGCACTTTAAACACCTTCTGGTTCTTCTGCCAGGCTGCTCCTGGGCAAACCCAGGGCTAAAACTCACCTTCCTGGCTCCTTCCTGAGAGGCACTAAGAAGGCACCAGCAGCAGTGAAGCAGCAGCATCCACGCCCATCCATCCACAGACTTTCTGCTCCCAAGAAAGACACAGCTGCATATGGCCCAAAGACAACCTTCCTAACTTGCCCAAGTAAGCACTGTATCTCTTCACCCAGCTAAACACAACATTTTCAATCTATTGCAGTGAAAAAACCAGAAAGACCATTACAGGAAAAGAAATTCTAGAAACATGCCTTGACCATTTTTCTGGGTCCTCTTCGGATATCACTTAATCCTCTGCCTCGATGCTAGCCTGTGACTTGCTTTCCAGACAAAGAAGAAAACTTATTTACCTCCTTTCCCCACCTCTGAATTCTCCCAGACATTGAGCCCTAGTGGAAAAGGCAATACACAGTCATGAACTCTTGTCCTATTGCTTTAAATAGCAACTACAAAATTCCGGGTCATCAGAATGAACCCCTGCATTACCATTTATTTACTCTTTTCACTATTGTTAAATATTAATATCATCAAACTTTTCATGGGGCATGTTTGAGCTCTGAATCTCAGAGGCTTCATGTATCCCTTAATGGAAGCTGTTATCAGCATCCTCATCTTATAAACAAGGAAATCAAGGCAGGCACTGGAAGCCAAAGTGACTCACCCAAGGTCATCTTGCTGACAAAAGGCAGAGATGGGAGCACAACTAAAAGCTTCTCCTGCACCCCAGTACAGAAGGAGCCAAAACTTATCTTCTTACATCATCTATCCCAGTTCTTGCATTTGTTTCTACTAAGTCTACAATAATTAGTACACAAACACCAAGTCACAGGTGTTTGGACTCTGTGCTCAAAAAAGCCAGTGACAAAAATCTTACTGACAAAAGTGCCAAAGTGCCTTTGTGTCCCAGCCTCTTCTTTCACTGCTTACCAGTTTCTTGCAACTGTCATCAACAAACCATATTTGGTAACGGATTTGTGCAAAAAACGCTGCTGCTCATCTTTACACACTGGATTGTTTTAACCAAAGCATGACACTGCTGAACACGTTCTGAGTCCTCAGTGTCCACCGGGGTGAAGCAAGCACACTAAGCAGAGAGCACTGTGCTGACCAAAAACCACAGGGAGCACAGGGAACACAACCACCTCCCCGAACCATCCCTGCTATAGCGTTGTTCCGCTGCTCGCCCGTGCAGCAGCCCCGCCTGACGCTCCGGAGCCCCAGCAGTGCGGACAGCGGGGAACACACTGGAAGCGGTGGGACGTGACCGCCCCACACGTGCTGCGGGGAGCACACAGGGACCGCACCGCGCTCTGCTGACAGGCAGGCACAAAGTCCTGCCGGAGCTCTTATCGCACTGGGGCGTAATGCTGCTCTTACTGTGCGTGTGTGTATAAATATAGTAGTCTACAGTACACATAGTGCACAACGGGTGAGTGTGCATCGTACGGCCATGAAGACATTGTATACACAACACTATTACTATTTACGTGCTCAGACGCGCTGTGTTTTCTCACAGGATTTCCAAAGTGCACTTATTTAAGCACCCCCAGGATCCGCCTCGCCTCAGCGTTCCCCGCGCCGCTCCGCCGGCGTGGGCGGGACATGCGGGCAGGAGGCCGCGCTCCGGCCGGCGCAGGGATGGACGTTCGTGTTCCTCCTGCAGCCCCCGCCCCGGCAGCCGCCCCCGGCACGGCCCCACCGCGCCCGGCGCCCCCAGCCCCGAGCAGGAGTCCCGGGGCGACGGCTGCTCCTCACCTGGTGGCAGAGGATGGTCCGCTGGACCAGGCGGGCGTAGCCGTCCAGGCGCACCCCCGAGTTGCTGCGGCTCCTCATGGCCCCAGGGCCGGCCCAGCTGCCCGGCGCGGCTGCACTCGGGGCGCCGGTACCCGGAGATGGCGGCGGCCTCTCCCCGCCCTCACGGCGGAGCGGGGCGGGGCGGGAGCGGCCTCCGCCCTCAGCGCCGCGGGAACGCCGCTGCACAGGCACCGAGCAGAGGAGGAGCCGCCTGGCGTGACAAAAGCCCGGCTGCATTTGTAAAAAATAGTGTCGATTTCATACAACGTCTTCGTAAGTTCTTAAAATAAAGCTGAGAATGCCAGAATACTTGTTGGAAGCTTTTCTTTCCCCCAGCCTTAAAAAACCTCACCGTTCTGAGATCTGATCGAACGAAAGCACCGAGCAGATGAAGCAGAAGCTACTACTTGCGGAGTAGCTGAGGGTGTGGTATTCACTCAAAATTCAGAAAAAAAAATTTTTCCCGTCTTTTTTTTTTTTTTTTTTAAGTGCAATTGTAGAATTATCAAATTACTATTGTAACTTTTCCTTGTTGTTCTTCTTTCACTGACTGCCGTGGTTGAGAACGCCCCGTTCCAGACGCGTTGGCTTCCTCGGCGGCGGCCGGACAACGCCTCTGAGGGTGCTGCAGAGCAGTAAAGAGCACAGAGCTCGGGGTTCTTCATCGCCCTCCGCCAGAGCTGAAATCTGTGCCCGCCAAAACACGGACCCGCTCACTCTTCCCCTGAACTCTCCACCAGCCTCCGCCTTCGCGGCACCGCTTTTTAGAGACTCCACTTAGGACTAAGTTTGCTGAGCAGGGTGCCAGCTCTAGACGGCAGGTTTCCGTTTATATTTGACTAAGCTTAAAATCTCCTTACAGAAGCCCCGAGATAGCTCTGCAGCCACAAACTAATGCACAGAATTTTACTTTGTGCACTCTGGATGTCCCGACTAAACAAATCCACAGATACCAAGTACCAAAAAGATACTGTAACACCCAATGTAAAAACACGTTTTCAGCTAGTCTGAGGATGAGTTAAAGTATTATGCTAAAGTATTATGCTGGTCTAAGTCCAAACTTTTACTACAGTATGTGAGTGTTAGTAAGTGGCAAAGTCAGAAAGGACTCCTCTCCCCTAGGAATATATAAAATAAAAATTATTTAAAGAATCCTAACAGATTTTAGTGTGCAAAAATAAAAACAAGAAGAAGACTCTGAGCAGGTCAGTGGAGCATTTGTATTCATAGGGAATTTAATTACTGAAGCCAAACTCAGCTATCTGCTTTTGCTTACAGCATTCCTGTGGGAGAGCAGGTGTTGACTGGACTTATGTCAGGGTTTTCTATACTAAAATCCAGATCTGTTAGAACCATGAAAGGCAAAATATGTAGCAGACAATAAATGGAAAAGCTGGGTCAGCTTTTCCTCCAAGAAGTTACGTACTGTTCATCCTGTGATCTGAAGAACTGTAATGCAGCTCAGTATTAATGACACATTTATCTAAAAGACAAAGTTTATATAATTTGTGTAGTACTTGCTACAAATTTATTACCTTTTTTTTTACAGTTGAAATTATAAATATAAGAACATTAAATAAAATTACAAGAAACACTGCAAAGGCAATTAGCCAAACAGTCAAAGCATTCACAGAAATGTGTTCCAGCTACTAGCATTCCAGGATGGGCTTTCACCAACATGCAGCTAAAACCCTGTGGATAAACACAACAAATACTTTAAATTCTCACCTTAAAAGCATAGTCAGAGTAATCTTGGATGTAAGTGACTGAAAGAACCCATGTGTTACACACAGAACCACACTGGGGTTTGAGTACTGAAGAGGTTCGATTGCTAACTCCAAGAGAGCCCCAGAGAAGAGGCATGTAACTCATGCTTTTTGTTCAGGAGAGTGTTCTCACACTGTGCCCCACAGAGCCCTCCCCACTGGAAAAGCAAAGCCCTTGCTCCCCTTCAGCGTGCACCTGCTTCATGCAGCCCTCTTCACAGGGCCTGGTACTCTGCAGTCTGCCACCAGTTTGTTCTAGTTTGCTTTGCGACCATCCAACTTTTGCCCAAGAATGCAAACTAAAAAAGCAGTGGCCATAGATGCTTATGTGTATGAGGAAGAAGAGGTAAAACCAGTGCTTAGGCCAATTTCTGTTCAAGAGAAATCTTCTTCACAATGTTGTATGGACTTTCAGCTGTTTTACATGAAGAACCAAAATAATTTTTTTTCAGGTAAATAACACAAGAGGAATGAAATTTTGCTTCAGCAATTACTGAGCTAGCACCTCAGTATTTGGTCTGCCAACCAAGAGCCAAAGCACAAGCAGAAATACTCACTAGAATACCTCAAGAGCTGCCCAATCAAAAATAGCCATGCAATGAAACAAACAATTTCTCAGCTACTGTCATTATATTTTATATATATATATTCTCAGAAGCTGTAATTTATAATTTTTATTTTTTCTTCAACATGCCTCCCCCTACCTCAAACTTCTCTACCTTTGTCATTGCAAATGAGAAATGCCAGTGTCTCACCACTCAAGATAAATACTGACCCTGATGAAATCAATGGCAAAAACTGATGAGTTCACTCAAGCCACCAATACAACTTAGTTGTACTTAGTAACCTCCTGACTACTTTATTTAGTGCTCCACTCATGGCAGGCACTCTCCTTGAATTATACCAAATTTCTATCCCTCTATGGTGTACTAAAAGGTAGCTAAAGGTTCAAGACCAATTGTGTTTGTTATTTACAGTTCTGCATCTAGTGAATATATTCAAACCACTAAGTGATCCACTTACTAGAAAAATTAACTTTTGTATCATTCTATGTTAAAGTTAATTAACTAAAGAAAAAATGCAAACTTACAATAAAAGTTACAAATAAAATACCAGTTTTTTTTCTATACATGGTATATTTAAATTTATATTACAAGAAATAAATATAAAAGTGTCACTGAGAGGTTGATATTTTCTGCTTATGTACAGAGTTTGATACTAAAACGTACAAAAAGTTGAAGACAGTGTAGCTAACATTTTTAAAGTTAACATCGTTTGTATGCACAATTTGTAACTTTCTACATTTATACAATACTAATAAGCATTATATCCAGATAAACTTAATTGTAATACAAAAAGTCTAAATAAAACTTTAAATGTAAAAAGAAACCCTCAAAAAACCCCACTCTGCTGAATAAACAAAATGGAAGTGTGCCAGCTGTAATCTGACATCCAAGACCTTGTCAAAATAGTAGGTTCCTTTTCTTTTTTTTTTTTAAATAATTGTCCTTGTCAATCCATTGCACGGCTGCCTTGAAGTTCCAGTATCATATGTTAAATAAAACCAGTTCTTGGTCTGCTCACATTACGTAAAACTGCTAAAGTAAAACTCTACTCCACACTGTAAAATAATGTGCTGTTTAAAAGAAAATCACATTTTCTCCATAGAACTTAGACTTCCTCTCTTAGAAGTCCTTCTGTGTGAGATTTGGCTTTCTTGGCTGCCAGTATCATCCTTGTCTTGAAATACAAGTTGTTTGCCTGAAAAGTCATGGAGACACACATCACCATTCTGTACAGTGAAACAAACACCATTCTTCTCACTGGAAAGATGGCCTGTTGAAACAAAAAAGTGCAACCTCTATCAGAAAGGTTCAGAATCAAGTTTCCCATGCTTTTTTAGTCACTGTAGGGAGTTCATACCCTCTCATTTTATCCCTGCAACAATTTAAAAATGTGTATTTTTGGTAAATATTTTGTATACATTTATTTTCCTCTATGAAATCCTGATACTTGAAAGATGTTAATGTATTTATGCACAAGGATTCTATATTTTAAGCAATGAAGGTGACAATTCTCAAAATGTAGACTTGACTTGGAATAAGTATCACTAGAATGATTTGCTTTATTGAATTTAGTTTTAAAGGTATCTCAGGTGTGCCACGCATCTGAAAGAAGAAAATGAGAATATAAGAAATTATTTTTTGTCTTGCCTTTGAAAGGAATTCAGCTTACAGCATTTATTTCTGAAGGACAATCAGAACATGGCCTAGGTCTGATCATGGGTCAAAATCATGTTTAGACTGCAGAGAATCTTACACATTTAGGTGAATCCACATCCAATAGCACTGCTGACTGAAGCCTTTTAATTAAACACTCCACAAATGTTTAGTTCACTGTATAAATCTCCTGCTTCTATGTATCATATTCAAGCAAATATTTTTAATGAGAATTTGGTTTCTTTATTGTATTTGTGCAAACAGTTTGGTTTGGATTTTTTAAAGATTTAGTTATTAATTTAAGCAGCTATCAAGCACTTAAACAGGCACATGTAGACAGGGTAAGATGAACAGAAGAGCTTTGTTCATTAATTCAAATAAGAAAAAGGTTGAAATTATAGAAAATAACCATACTTGCTAACACTGTGTCATTTAACCCCTTGGCTAACACTGTTTTATCTTAGGAGTGTTCAAAATAGCTGTGCCCCAATGTTAGAGCAAAAGCTGAGAAGAAAATAAGGTTTTTCTGTGAACAAATTCAGAGAGGTGGTTTGTGTTTCTCAGTGAGGAAATCTGCAGGAAATCTTCCATGTGATACCTAATGGTTCTGAAACATGCAAATCTGCAAGAAAAGAACTGTAAATAAAGAAATATTAGAATGCCATGAAAGGATGAAGTCCAGTAGGAAAGCAAAGTCACAGGCTATACAGACATCCCAAACTTACCATGGTAAGTCATTCAGTCCTGAATCTGGAATAGCATTTCAGTAGAAGAAGTGGGGCTAAAACCATAAAGTGTTTACAGCTCAGTGTATTTATGACATAGGTCTTAATTTCTATAGTGTTTTTGGTGGTTTTGGAAGTCGCTTTTTAAAATGAAGTGTTGCAACGTTATTTTGAAGTTCCAGTTTTGAGAGGAGAGCAAGCAGGTGCAGCAAATTAGAAGGTCCCACATCTAATACCAACTACCTGCTACTAGCAGCAGTCCAATACCTTTTGGAGGTATTAGCCCAGCTCTTCTGAGATACAACAGCCCTATATTTGGATGATTAGGTGTAAGGAATTGCCTCCAAGAGCTTTGCTGGGAGCTGTCCAAGAATAGGTTTAACCTCTTCTTACTGAAGTTCTAAGGGCTCAGAAGAATTATTTAGTCAAACTATGCAGGCAAGGTATGATACAACCCTCTTGATATGAATGGAGGGTGTGGCATGAGGTTCACAGCACTCAAAATAGATAATAAAATAGGAAATTAGGTGTGTCACCCGAGATATCTATGTTTGTAAGTGCACAGGAACAACATTTTATCAGTTCTTTCAGCTGCTTTTGTCTAAGAAGCTTTTGGCACAGGACATACATACATTTACACTGGAAAGGTCTGATTATGTGACTATAGTAGGACAGAATTGGAGCACATCCAACAGAATTGGCATCGTTCAATGGTTTAGGTCATCAATTTAGCATCTCATTTTAAAATACTCGAAAGAACAAAACTTTTTCCAGAAAGCCACAACAGGCTCATTCACTCAGTTGCTACAACAAACAATTTCAATAGAACACTTCTGCTATCTTTCTTTCTATTGAGAAAAGCAGTCAAAATGCTTTTGTAGCTATGTAAAAGTGTGTCAGATGTTGCAGGGAGAGATGGCTTCTTTCTTAAGAGTAATTAACATAGCAGGGAAAAAAGAACCCAACAAGACATGCGGACTTATGTGCCTGAAAATTTCTCTCTTTGAAAGGAAATACTCCTACCTAAAAATATTGCCTTACTTTGTATTTAATGACAGTGAGTGTTACTGAATTCTGGCTCTCAACTGATCTGTTAGATAAAAAGTATGTTAATTATTGCATTATGTGGTGTCCAAACAAGGAGATTTTAAAAATTAATGTAAAAAACCCAAAAAAACCCTCAATTTGGAAAGCTGTTCAGGGCATATCCAAATGCCATCTCCTGAAGTGTTGTGATTTCTCTGCAATGTACACTTAGTACACTCAAAGGAACTCTAACCTCTAACCCACACAAGAATTCGTACCTTTTACTCTGTACATCTGAGAGGTTATCTGATGATATAATCCTGTTATTATGTGCTGTCTTCTGACAGCACAGGCCAAGAAATGAGGACAACACAGCCTCTCCAAGTATGTTCAACAACTTCATAATAAACATTCTAGTTGACAACATGAGTTCTTAGCCTCAACTCCTGATCAGTTGGGGAAAATACCTCAGGCACACAGGAATAATGTCGTCTGAGTTTTGCTTGACTTAGGGTTTTATACATTCCAGATTTGTAAGTTATTTTTCAGTTTGAAAAAACGATTATCCTTATTGAGAGCTCAAATCAGCAGAATGACATGTGCCCTGCAAGAGTGTGCAGAACTAGATTATGTTCACTGAAAAAGATCACTTTTTAGTAAGTTCATTCAATGGTGATTCATATCTAGTTTTCTCAACAGACAAGCCACAGCAAATTGCAAATAAAACCGAGTGCAGTGCTACTTACACCTGCATTTCAACTTCTCAGGAACAGAGCAGAGGGCAGCAGTGCAGAGGACAGTACTATGTTAGAACAGGAAGGATGGAGAATTTTACTTCTGAAGAAATACTATTTTGCATTATACTTACCATTTCCATTTGCATGAACTGAATAATCATTATTCATCAGCAGTGTTGTAGAGTTAGTGGAATTGCTGTTTGATTGTAAGGAATTGGAAGAACTCGATACTCCTTGATTTACAGTCTGCTTCTTTAAACCATTCGTAGCAGTTCTACTCCAGTCTAAAACAGAAAACAACACAAGTCATACAAGCACTACACAAAAATATAGCTAATAATGCAACTGAATTGATGTAAAACCAAGGCTTTATACACTTCTTGCAGTATTCTATACAGAATTATATTCTCCTAAGAATTTAATTATTCATGATGTTTAAAATTATTTAAATCTAGTTCCTTTTCTCTTGTCCCTTTTTAAAATACAAGCAGCCAACTGTCATAGTTTTACAACTGCTGACCAGATCAGAAAAATAACTGAAGTGCAGTTGATCCTCTAAGTGAAAATGTATAAAAGGTACATGGCTTTACAAGAGGTCAACTACTTAGTAACAAAATAGCATAAAGAAATTAATGTCTTTTTTGGTTTAAACCATGCTTCACTTTGTTTTTGTGGAAGTCACTGGTAAAACTACGGTTGACCCAGAAGCTGGAACAAATCTTACCGTTTCTAACTGACCAAAAGTCTTCTGCAAAGACATGCCTTTACCCTGCAGTGGAAGAGTTAATAGCTTAAGGCAACAGCATGTAAACATGCAAGAGCTGCATCAGTTACCACCTTTAAAGAGTATAATTTTGGAGGTCTACTGTATCTTGGATAATAAATTAGAACTGCAACTGCAACAACATGATATTGCTTCTTTTTTTTTTTTCCTTGTAATTATTACAAAATTCAGGAACTTAACACTAAATATAAGTATTCAGAAGTTAAAAAAAAAAATAATTACCAGAATTTTCAGCCAGCCTGAATTTCCCACAACAAAGATATCTTCTCCACTGTTTACGGACATTCTCCTTTGTTACGCAGTAGAAGATGAAAATGAAGAACCCTGCAAAGCAGTAAGATAAAAGACTGTTGCAAAATTCACTTTTACTACTTATTCTTTCATTTATTTTAAATTTCTAATAAAAAGTAATGTCACCTTTCTTTGCTGAAAAAGTTTACAACTCTGAACACTGCAGAGCACTTTTTCCTTACATAGATTACAAGAATCACATAAAAGAAAAAACAACAAACACAACCAAATGTATGAAGTGTGTAAAGTTTCCTTCTATCAAATAATAAGGGAAAAATTCTGTTGATCTTGAAATTTACTTAATGCTTTTGGAAAAGAACTCAAAGCAATGTCAAAGAGAGGGTGTGATAGCACAGTCAGAATATGAAGCTTCTTTAGCACATGGGGTGACTGTGTTACATCTTTTATTAGCAGCTAACCTGTTACCACCAATGCTACAAATTTTGAGCATTCATACAAAGAAAATAATTAATATCTAAAATAATAATAAGGTACTCCCTTTACCACGATTCCAAATATTTTCTAGAAGGGATGGTGCTCATCCCATCTCCAACCAGTGCCACATTACAGTCTCTTTGTCTACTTCTCATTCACTACTAACTGACACAGGGTAGCATCTAACTCTCCCTGCTAAAAATTTCATCACAATTCCCCCCTTTAAGGGAAAGTGGCACACAATCTTTGCACAGTTTCCAACCTGCAATGGGAAACAGTTGTATTAGGTTTAGAATGAATAGTAAATAATACCAAATCAACACATCAAATAGGGGAGAGGTGTACACATTGAACTGAAATTTTTCATTGTTTTAGTCTCTCTGGGAAATCATTCAGCCAGTCATCTAAGTGCCATTTAAGCAGAAGTTTGGATCCAAACTTCAGAAGGGCAGTTCAGGTATACTTAGGACACCGTAGACAGCCACAATATCTCCTATATTTATATTTTATATAAAAGTCTTTGCAGCAACTCTGCTTTCAGATATGTATAGTAGCATCCTGGCTTTTGCAAAACTTCCTGTTTTCATATTAACTTCCCACATGTTCTTAGGTACTATATAGGCCATGCTTAAGAGTTGGGTCACTAACTTTTTGATGTTGCAGCCTTGACTGTCTCAATGACCTTTTGCTGAATGTCAAACCTCTCCTAAAGCCTTAGGGGAACTGAAGAAATTACACCATTTTCACTGCATTAGTTACATTATAAGGTGAACACTTAGAGTAACTGCGTATTCAAAATTCATCAGTTTATTAATGACTGTGACTGTTCCAGGGATATCTAATTTGCATACACGTTTAAAATGGCAACATTTATAAATATACTATGCCAATATAAATAGTATCTAGTTTCTCTGTACCTTATCATAACAAAACTGCAATTTAAGATTACTGTAAAGCAGTGTCATCTCATCTCTGATATAATTAATATGATACTGAACATATCAAAGTTAAATTTTTACTGCTGAATCAAGAAAATGACATTTTAAAATGTCTGGTTTTTTATATTATACACAGAATGCTGTTACATGGAGGACAAACTTACCTTGCAAAGTGTTGAAAATAGTAAAGAGATATGTAAATACTTCATTTACTGTGAAGAAAGCAAACCCCCAAGTAATTCCCAACAAGAATGTGAGGCCAGCAACACTCCGAAGGTCTTGGATACTGGTTTTCCTTTGAGCACCAAGTTGTTTCTTCTTTTTGATACGGCAGAGCTGGATCAGCACAACAATGAACATGCTGATATTGATCAGGAATATCAAGCAAAAGTATCCCACAGCAGTAATATAGAAGACAATTCTATTTTTGATCCAGCAGCTAGAACAAAGGAACAGTCTGTCAAACATTATCGGTAACAGAAATTAAGTGAAATAAACATAAGAAAAACTTGTAGTTTGTTGCACATGCAAACCATTTTTGCCTTTTTACAAAAAAAGTGGGTTTTTTGACCAAAGGATATGAGCCTTCGTACAGGCAATAACTCCAACCGCCACTCCCATCTCCCCCAAAGAACCTCCCTTTAACTCACAATTCATCAGGTCCATTTATTGAAACCTTTCCAGTGGTTATAAGTCCATAATTATCCGGTGATACTGCCAACACAATGGACACAACTACTGCTGGTAACCCTAAAAGATTATGATCAAACACATACATAAAAATCTTAACAGAGACAGTATTATGATGATATTAAATTATTATATTTTTCTACAAAATCTACAACTTGTTTCTGAAATTTGGCTGTTGAATTCTGCTGACTACTATCTGTCTGAAAAACTGCAGTGTTCAAACTACTCAGGAGCACAACTTGCAAAGAAACAAGAGGAGTCCTCCACAGTCAGCTCCAAAACTTTCCGAATAAAGCCAACAAATACCATCAGTCTTCAAACTGATTCAAAATATCACTTACAGGATAACTGATTTTCTTTCCCACATATGCTTTAAGAAACAAATAGGAAATAAAGAAGGCCCAGAATCTCTTCATCCTCTATCCAGTTAGATTTAGTTTTGCTGCTTTTTGTTAGCAACAGTGCTATTCCAGAAATAGAATATTTATACTTTTTGGCATTTATTCTCAAAATAATAGAAGCATGCACATTTGAAATTGGTTCTATTTTACTAGCACAAGGAAAATTTATTATCCCTTTGCATTGCAGAAGCTTCAGTTCTGCAGCTGAGGGGACTCCACGCCTCAGAAAGGTTTAACATATTTCATAACATTTAATGATTGCCTAATTTTCATTTCTGACCTGTGCCACATTCACAGAAATACTTGATAAGAGGAATTATCTATTTAGAATAAAAAAGGAAAAAAAATACATACCCCAACCAACAGCACAAAATTTAAGAATGTATTTCCGTACGTAGGTGTTAAAGACTTTCACCAGGGCCAGGTACATGTGGAAAGCTTCCAGGCCCATCCAGGTGAAGGAAACCAAGAGGAAATAGTGAAGAAATACTGCAACTGCAATGCATAGGCCTCGTGTATCATACAGTGCAATCCATGAGTCAAGGAGAAAAACTAAGTTGAGTAGAAGTAATGCAGCACACAGCTGAATAAGTATTTTGGAGGGGTAGTCTCTCCGGATTTTCCTAAAAAAAAAAAAGCAAATTTGTGAGATGACATCAGCTCTCCATGGATCCTCGGTTTATTTCCTCTCCTGCAGTCCCTGGAAAAAAAATTTTACATTTTCATTCATATACAATGTTTCATGTGTTGCATTTATATACAGAAACAATAATTTACAACGTACTTCCAAATTAATGGTCTGTATATATAAGGTTTTTTAGAAAAGGTTACATAAATACAAACAACTTGGAGTCAAAGTGTTTAGTACCACATTTTTGGGTTTTTTTACACTGTGTGTTGAACTTCTTGTTACATTGCTGCCCAAGACATGTCTGTTCTTTATTGCTAAACTAGATCAAGCTTTCGACTGGGTGTCTAAAACCTTCATAGAGACAAGTCCCAATCTTAGAATAATGAGAGAATAAAGAAAGACTACAAATGCTTTTAAAAATGCTAAAATTATGTACTTCTTTTTGTATGTTGTATCTTAAATACATTCCTTACACTTCTATTATGATAAGGCATTATAAAACACTTCAGAGTGCTATTTCTTCACTTCTTACTGCTTAAAGCTTCATGCTAATTCACTACTTCATAAGAGTAACATTTCTGAAGACTGAATCAACACCTTCCTGGTGAACTGGCCAAATCTGTGCATTATTTGTGGAGACAGAATCCGTAACTATTGAAAAGGATTTCTCAGTGAAGATTATAATCTATCACAATTGAAGAATAATGGGAGCTCAGCTGAATTGGTACTTACTCAAAGGCTATGTAGGTCACAAGAGTAACAGAAAGAAAAATTGCAGAGAGGCCGCAGCCTATATATGATATAAAAGTCAGTACCAATTCTTGTGTGGGATTCAAAGGAATATTTCCATACAAGTCCTAAAACAGAAACAGAAGTTATTTTCAGATAACAGGTTTATTTAATAGAAAAAAATTAAAAACCCACCAAAATAAATCAAAATGCACTTTTCCCTCCACACTCATAAATAAAAAAAGGATGGCATTCTTTTCATCATGGCTCTTATAAAAGATTAGATTAAAAAAAAAAAAAGCCAATCTAGTCTTGTAAAGAGCAGGGAGCTGGGACTCCATGATCCTTTTGGGTCCCTTTCAACTTGAGATATTATTTTATAATTCTATGACTCTAATCATGAAAACCCATTTGATTAAAAACCTGTTTTAAATTTGATTTCCTAAATTTTATTTCCTAGAGTATAAAAAGCTGCCTAAATGTAAAAGCTGCAGCACTTTAAGATTTTTTTTTCCTCCAGCAGAACCCATGGACTCCCATTCAACAAGGACCTTAAGCATGTGACTAATTGCATGGCTATCCATATTAACACTAAAGTGAATAAAATCTGAATATTATTTATTAGGTTGTATGAGCTTATTTGGTCTTCACGGGCTTAAGAGAACTCAAGGTTAAATGTGTTCTTGAACAAGTGTAGGATTGCATAATTTTTAAAACAATTACCATCAAAACTGCAAAACTTGTGAGATGGTTGCATGAACAGACTGTTTCATTTACTCTACTTTCTTTAACTGTGCAACCTTCATATGACCAGCCTCCATGTCCACCTGTTAAAAAACAGCAGCTTTGTTATTCATAAAAGGCTTCATTTATATTAACATGAATTAACATAGCTAAAACAGCATAGCATCTTGGATGATCTCAAATACCTACCATTTTTATTAAAGTCCCAAAAAACACATCTAACCGTTGAATTATCCTGTTTAGAAGTAAAAAGAAAAAAAATCAAAAACAGATTACTAAACTGTGAGTTTAGATCAAATTATTTATGAATGATCTACAAAATTCAGGGAAGAATAAACACTGTATACAGCAAATACGCCTGTTCTACGAAAACAAAAAATTAATTTAGGTGTATAAAAGGATTAATATTGCAAACTGCATGCAAAAATATGCTGAAAAATTTTAATTCACCAGACAGGAGCTAGCTTTTATGCTTATGCAAAGATTCTGTTCCTAGTAGAACCTTTTGAATACTCTTACACCATATAAATTCTTGGTATTTCTTCTCCTTCCAGACTTTGTAACTTTTGAAGTCATGACTACACAGAAAAGGAAAATCCTTTTCATTTGCAAACATTTGATCACTTCCTACTATCACAATGTTAAACATTTACACATAGATTTCCCCCCCCACACACAAATTCTATAAACACCAGCAGAAATATACTATATTGCTACTAATACCAATACTTCTACAGTTTTATTTCAAAACTTATTATTAAGTCAAAACAAATAAAGATGCCATTGAGACAGCTCCTGAAAAAAGCTCCAGGTGCACTGGCGGAATTCCTACATTTTTCACTTTATAATAATGAGTATTTTAAACTCTCTTAAGATATCAGATAGAAGACTTTAATCCTTGATGCTCCTTTTAGAAAGGGATGGTGTGTAAAAATCCTAATACTTCCAGATGACACAATCCTGTGTTTCGGTTCCCCTACGAAAAAATACTTATTTTCTGGCCATGCAACACCTACATGTCATGAATGCAGCATCTACCATAGCAACTCACATTGTCAGTCTTCCCTCTAAGAGCTTTTATTCTTTGTAGAATATAACAGAAGGGTAAGCAAGAAAGATAAAAGCTGGATGAATTTCTGATAGAGCAAAATTACCTCACACTGCTTGAGAACCAAAATTTATATCAGTGGCAAAATAAACAAATAGGAGTGATTTTTAATGTCTGGGTGGAGATGAAATGTCCACACTAGTAAAGCAGAACAAGCTGACCTGTACTCTTGGTAAAATGTTTCCACTACAACAACTTCAGTGGAGGCAACAAAACTGTACTTTAAGTCGCCCAAAATGTAAATTTTACCTGATTAGGTTTGATATTCTGCAAAATGACAGTAACATTTGCCCTTAAGTTGCTAATTGTGAGGTTAGCAACACTTGATGATATAACACCGCTGATTAAAGATGCATTCTTCAAGGACACATCCTGGAATGACAAAAAAAGTCCCAGATTTTAAAATCTTAAAAGAAACAATACTAGAGTACAGCACCCACAAGCTCATTTACTATGTGGAGCAAGCACTGGACAAAAATAATTACTCTTTAAGTGAGAAGTTTCAAAATGTGTTTTGTGGGGAAAAAAAAATCCATTCATATTTTGCTCTAAGCTTAAATTTAAAATTCTTATGAACAGTGGGCCAAAAAATACCTGGAACACAGTGGTCATTTTAAAGAAGTTGAATATAATTCTAGAAGCCAACTCCAACTCTTCAGTGGGTAAATTTTTCAGTAATGATGAAGGAAGTGTAATTGATCCAAGATTATTTAAATTCTGAATTCTCTGAACTCCTAGAGAGATCTGAAAAATAAACACCAGGATTATGCTTTGTTTCAGTCTCCAAATAAAAAAATTATGGTTTATTTTCAGTTTAAAACTTCAAAGTTAAGTATCTCTTTAATTACTGTCACAAACCCACTGCTGCTCTCATTCCTCTCCTGCTCCAATGCATAAATAGCACTTACAGCACTGAAAAATACATCCTATATCATGTCTGCCTACCATTGAAAATAATCTGGCTTTAACCATTTCCCTACAGGGACATAACACACTACTGTGTGTTTTGTATTGATTTGGAAAAGGTGAGGAGCAAAAACCCAGGTAGCTCTTTGCAACTGTAACTATGTAGGGAGATCAATATTTCACAGCATGAAAATTTGCAAAGCCAAAGAATTTTTATACCCTGTAGGAAGTATGTCAGAATCCAGGAAAAGTGTAAATAGCCATTATTTGTCAATACATTTTTAAGTTCAGTAGGTTAAGTTTATGTTCTTAGATAAGAACATAAACCCTAACCTATCGATCATCTGGCAAAAATTACAAAAGTAAACTGGATAAGCTACAATTCAGGTACCTCAAGAGCTTAGTGATTAAATACTGTACAAAAAGGGATCTGAACTTTCACCCATTTTATGTGCTGCACATTTTATATGTTGTGCTTTCAAGCCAGAGAGCTTTGCTTAGTTCAAAATCTCTCAACATTCCTTTCATACATTAGTCCTCACATAAAATATCATCACCTCCAAGTTCCTGGGAGATGTGAAACAGTAGTAGTACTGCAGAAAGAAATTATCTGAGTATTGAAAGAATGGCTGTAATAAGAGTAACAGTGTGACCTCCCCAAAGTGCCATAACAATGTGGTTTAACTAATCTATTTAGACCAGCACATTCCAAATGTTTTTGATCATGCATCTCCTAAAAGTTTTTGAGCAGGAACCCCAGTATACACCTATCCATAAGTTACATGTATGAATTAGTCTACTAATATATTATGCAAGTTATAAAATATAAAAAAAAATTAAGGAGATTAAAAATTACTTTTTAAAATGTATTTTTCATTTATTAATCATATAAAAAACACTTTCCCGCACTGCAGGGGACTGTTGTGTGAAACCCCACTAGGGAGATCACTGGTGTGGACAGCTATCAAAGAAATCCTGAATTCCACAAAAGCACTCCTGTTGCTCTAGTTTGAAGTAGATGATACTTATTGAAAGTTTTCAGATTTTCATTACCAGTACCATGAAATAAAAAATCATTCTTTAGCAAATAACTAACTATCTGTATGTCAGCACTACCACCTCCTAGTCATCTCACATTCATGCACTACATATTGCTAAAAAATAGAAAAGAATCCAAATGTTAAACATTTATATAATTTTCAGTAACACAGAAAAGTTCCAGTACTACATATGGCTTACGATACATTAAGCTATTTTCTTCTCTGAGTAGGCAGAATGTGTCAAAATTGGTCCAAAACTTTCCATCTCTCCTTGCTTAAGCCTCCAAGGCTGGTATTGTCCATTATTTTCTCTGTCAGGAGGGAGGTTTTGAATGAGATAAAGGGGATCCAACCAAACTTTCTAAGCACTTATTTCTTGGTGAGATGCCATTAGGGACAAATGTCTGAGCATCATTATCCAAGTAACACACATAATAGTTCTTTCTTTGGAACCCTTTACAATTACTTGCTTCTAACAGATGAAGCCATCTTGCAACACTCCTGATAAATTTCAGCACTGTCATGGTGGTTGAATAAATGATTCATAATTCAGGGGGCTTGGGGCAAAGTTATTCTGCCAAACACTGTCCATTCTGCTGTTCTAGCACACCCTCTCCAACAGCTCATTAGTTCTGCCAGTTTCTGCTAAGTCAGCTCACTTTTACACCTACTTACACAGTTGAAAATTAAAGGAAAAACTGTGAAGGGCTTAAAAAACAGTATGTAACTAACATGAACTAAAGATTCTGAAACTGACATAAACAAAGAACAAACTCATGTCCTATAAATATAAAACCATAAACACTTTAAAATAAATGTTTGGCTATTTGCAGATATTGTAAGTGTTTTGTAACCTGGAGATCAGATGAGTCCTGGACAGCAAAAGACATTTGGTTGGAGCGGATTCTGTTGGTTTTGACAACTGCCAGAGCCAAGGAAGGGGAGACAAATTCTGCAGATGATGTTGATAAGTTTACTTTTAAGCCAATGTAGTCCACCAGTTTTATAATTCTGTTGAGAAAAAGTATACCTAGTATGACCAAGCACATACATCCAAAATTCTCAAGCAAGTTATAGTTATGGACCAATAATTTGTGTGTGGTGCAAAATGCTCACTTATTCTGGTGGCAACAAAACAACCCCCAACATTTTCTATGGCACTATATTATAGTAGAGCTGGTAACATTAGAATAATAGTCCTTCCACTTTGAACAACTACATTAAGGAACAAGAAATATTCTTCTGGATTATGATTATGAAAAAGTGAAACTTGCTGAAGCCAATTTATCAAGACAGTAAATACAACACTCCTCTAATCTATTGCCAGAATGACCTACCTGTTAGAAATTCGTGGTGATAATGGCTGAGAAGCGGTGAGGATACTGCTCACCTCACTAACCATCCTTTCTACATCTTTTGGCTCTATTTTTCCAGCTGCTAAATCATTTTCTATTTTGGACACGATTTGCTCAGCTGTGGCGACACTGATGGTGGTGTGTACAGAAGTTATATTTGTGGTAGCTGAAACGGTTTTTCCTGTGACAAATGAAAAGTTAAACATTGTGTTCAATAAATGACAAAGTTGGAGAAGCAGAAAAATTAAACAGTTCCCTTGATTAAAAACTAGTATCACTACTCATAAGGTTTCTTGACAAGTTATGCAATTCCTCCCTATCAGCTACTTTGCAGAGAGCAGTAATTTAAATATCATGAAAACATAAAGCAAGGTTTCAAACTGCCAACATTAATTTCGTGTCTTATTGATTTCAAAGTTCCACACAACAGACCATTAATATATTAAATGACCTATTATTTTGAATTTTTAACCACTGAACACCTGAATGTAGAGTAAAATCAATATAGTGTCAGAAATTTGAAAAGAGGCTTGTAAAGATGTGTACAGTTTTCATAAGAAAATACATAGCCACTAAGAATATTCCCAGTCAATAACAATATTTTAAGGATGATCCAACATTACTGTGCAGTACTTTAAATATTAGGTTAGTTTAAAAAAAACTGACCTTGCTCTCTGACTTAATTTTTTTCTGTCCAAAAGACATGTGTTCTAATAGGAATTGAGCATTGTACCTACTTGTAAGAGTTACTAACAATGGTGTAGGGTGACATATCACTCACCATGCCCAAAGGCATCAGAATGTATTTCCAAATATATGCACACCAAGTGAAAGCTGTCTCAGGGTTTTCACACAGAATAGAATCAGAGAATCATTTAGCTTGGAAAAGACTTTTAAGATCATCAAGTCCAGCCTTTGAGTAAACATCACCTTGTAAACTAGACCAGAGCACTGAGTGCCATGTCCAGTTGTTCCCTGAACATCTTCAGAGATGGTGACTCCACTACATCCCTGGGCAGCCCATTCCAATGCTTAACTACCCCTTCAGAGAAGAAATTCTTCCTGGTGCCCAGCAACCTCCCTGGCACAGCTTGTGGCCATTTACTCCTATTCTGTCACTGGTTGCCTGGGAGAAGAGGCTAATCCCCACCTGGCCACAATCTCCTTCCAGGGAGTCGTACAGAGTGAAGGTCACCCCTAAGACTCCTCCAGACCCTTTCCCAGTTCTGTTGCCCTTCTCTGGACTCTCTCCAGCACCTCAGTGTTTTTCTTGTAGTGAGGGGTCCAGAAATGGACATGAGGTGTGAAATGTGGCCTCAGCAGTGCTGAGTACAGGGGGACAATCACTGCCCTGGTCCTGGTGGCCACACTATTGCTGACACAGGCCAGAATGCCATTGGCTTTCTCAGCCACCTGGGCACACCCTCGCTCATGTTCAGTCACTGTCAGGCAGCACTACCAGGTCATTTTCCTTTGGGCAGCTTTCAGATACTATTCCCATGCCTGGACTAGGGCTGCTGTGAACAAAGTGCAGGACACAGCACTTGGCCTTGTTGAGTCTCTCATACAGTTGGCCTAGGCTCATCGATCCAGCCTGTCTAGATCCCTCTGTAGAGCCTTCTTACCCTCCAGCAGACCAACACTCCCATCCAAAGTAATTCATAACAATTGTAAGGTCACCTCTCATATATATAACATTGTTCAATGAAGTTTAAAAGAAAATCCAGTATATGGCATTCAAACAAAAATAATTATTTACTTGTCATATTTACCTGGGGTCTCATGGCCATCAGCAGTGGAATGAGGATGAGAAGCTGAGACAGAATGGCTGACAGGACTAATAGTAGGGGTGAAAGGAGTAAGGGGAACAATAGGTACTGTACTAACATTTTTGTGACCAGATAAAGATTTGCTTGTAGCAGGGGGAATTTGTGCAACAGATGTGGTGATAGCCTCAAGGTGGCCATTTACAATTGGAAGTTTGTGAGGTTCAGAAGAAGAAAGTGAAGGATGTTTAGTGAAACCTACAGAAGGAGAAAGTAGTGCAAAAGTCTTGTTAAGGTGTGCAGCATCAGATTTAATTGAAAAAGCAGTATTAGTGACAGATTTTGTGGCAGGTATGGGAACAGTGATGGATTTATTGGAAGTTTTGGAAGAAAAAGTTGGCATGGTAGGTTGAGCAAGAGACTCAGAAGAGGAACGTGTAGTGGTAACACTGGTCGAAGACATAGAATTTTCAGAGATAAGGTTTGTAAAGGAAGATATGGAAACAGTTCCAGAAAAATAATGTTCTGTGACTGGTGCGATCAGTGGTCTAATTGTGGGGCCTTTTTTAGCAGAAAGTATAGTGGGGGAAATAGAATTAGATTTGAAGAAAGCCTTTTTAGGGAGAGATGGAGAATGAGGGGAAGGAACCCATATAAAATGAGGTGGCACTTGTATAGTACTGTAAAAGAAAAAAAGGCACAAAAATTCATGTTAAGTTTAACACTTCTTCTATTTTGAAGAAAACAAGTTATAATAGAGGAATATATATAAATTATATGGACATACTAATTAATAATAATGTATATTTTAAAATAAATCAGATTGGTTGTTTCATGCTTCACTATTTAGAGGGTTCTTACATTCTACTTTGCTGCAGTTATTAACTATCAAGTCCACAAACAAATACTACTACTACCTTTGTCGCTTGTTCTGAAGGTGAGCTGCTGTTGAACACAAAAGCTAGATGGTTCATGGAAAAAAGTTTAAAAAAAGGGATAGGAAGGGAGGGAAGGGAAAGAGGGAGGAAAGGAAGGAGCTACATTGGAAAATGACTGTCAGCTTTTTCTTGTGGAGTCCTTTCTGGCTATTACACTGAAGCATGGAAGTTGACTCTAGCCATATATTAGGAAATTTAGGAAATAAGCAAGTCAAATTTTGTATTTATACTTACTAAATTTGTAATTCTTCAGCAGTCAAGGAACAGTATTTCAGTGATGAACAGCAGCACTGATCTGAGATAACAAAGCAGCATTATCCTTAAGCATAAAAATGGCTGATACCATTAAATAGAATATTTAACCATGTGTATTATGCCTTTAAACTACAGGATATATTGCATAATTTATTTTGAAGTTTGTTCTCAAATTAGTTTTGCAAAACAAAAAACCCTTGACCAGTCAGACCTTTGTTCAATGCCTGAAAAGTTCAGATTTGGTTTGGGGTTTTTTTTGGCTTTTTTTTTTTTTTTTTTTTTTTTTTTTAATTTTAAACAAACCAAAATGCAACACTACAGCTTTTAAAACAGAGAGAAATGGCATGAGCCAGTATTCCATCCTGTCAAAATATCACTAAGAAAGCTTGGCTGCTTAACAACCCTTTCAATTCAGATTGTCATTTCAGCAAGACATTTTTGTTCTCAGCTTATTTTACACCTAATCCTTTCAAAGTGTGCTCTATTAAAGTAGCTGGCAATTTTACACCAAAATGTTTTAAAAAGTTATTTCTATCACATACACCCCCAAAAATCAGAAGGCTGCATTTTTATGTATTTATATTGCTGAAAACTGAAAATATTTTGAACTAAAAGTAACTATCTTGTCTTTTTAGCTACTTGAAGACCACATGTAAAGATGTAAAATTGTGATGAAACTGTGTTGAAAACATAACTTACCAAGTTGACTTATTTTTGCTTTTTCTGTTAAACTGCTTATATTCTCTCTCTCAGCCAGCTTCATTATGAATTTGCAGTGTGTGCTATAATGAGAAGAAAAAAGCTTTAGACATAAGAAACAGAGCTGCCTCATCTTTATAACACATGGAACTAACATCAAATGCTAAATGAAAGCACATTAGCACAAATGATAAGTGTGAAAGCACATTTTTCCTAGTCTTTGTCAGACTTGGGCGTATTTTTAATGCATGTCAACCACTATGCCAGGCTGATTAGAAGCATGATACATCAGCTTGTGGCACTTATTGTCCCTTATCTCTATTATGTCAGTTCTTAAATGGGGTCCTTCCTGATCAATGCTGGTCATTAAAGAGTTGATAATTTTGTAAGGATAATATTGTAATCTCCACTGTTAGTGCAAATATGCCAGTGTTTATGAAACCTCCATTATCTAAGTACGCCAGCATTCTCTCATGACTTTAGAGAGAACTTCAGTGACCCATTCAAGCATGTAACTCCATCTTCATGACTACAATTCAAGGACTTGAAGCCCTGCCTAAACTAGGGAATCTCTACTAAAAAATTTTCATATTCAGCAAATGCAAACATAGAGACGAATGAAAAAAAAAGTTTCTTTCCAGCTCATAAAAATGAAAAGATTACGTTAGTGACTGCCAGTATGTGACATAAAGGTGAGATCTGACTACTTTCTGTCTATTTTATTTGAGTGTTTTGGACTTTTCTTTCATCCTAATCCAGGAAGATAAAATCCAGATTCAAGTATTTGGAGAAATGAAGTTTCACATTTTGTTTTAGAGTGTTCATAAGCTGGTCATTTTAAAGGATAATTTAATGGTGAGTAGCAATTAAACTGAGAGACATCATCTATGTTTCAGGGTTTCCAGGATCACCTCTCTGGAGCAGCTTTGCCCTTCTGATAATCCATGGTTTCCAAACTCTGAACTAGTTACTTCCTCAGGCTCCTTTTACCCCAAAAATGGTTGGTTTCCTGAGCTGAAGAACAGCAGCTTGGGATGTCTCAAGCAAATCCCTCAATGATTATATTGCATTCACAAGTTCTGGAATTCTGATGCTCCCAGTTATGTGACTCAGGTAATACCAAGATGCAGAATAAAATGGCAGGGAAGTCTGGGTTTCAGCACAAGACTAATGAGAAGCAATCCATTTGGGTTAAACAAAACCAACAAGCTCTAAAAGGTTGTTCCAAAATCACTAATGCCAGGACAGTAATGAAATCAGAAATATAACTTATATATATATTCCTCCAGCCTGTTTCTTGAACTTCTGAACTTCCTAGAGAGTTTGTCTTTTTCTTCTGAATCAGACCTATGCATACTTCCCATATCACAATATATGAGTTTTGAAATATTTTGTCTTTAAAAATTTAAGAACAAACCTCTTGTTTTCTGCACTGCATTCCATAACAGAGGACTGTAATGACAATGAAAACAAACAAAAAAAAATTGGTTTATTAGGAGAAATCAGGAGTGATGCCTTATGAGAAGTAAGTTGGAAAAAAGTTTTCCAAACAGTAACAAAAATCAGTGATCTTACCTCACTTACTGCTCGCAACGTTTTGTTGAACTCTGAAATGCTTTAAAATAAAATATTACTGTTATGGAGGATTTTTATTGATGTTTCTAAAAACAATTACAACAATTTAATTTAAAAAAACAATTACAGAGAAAAAATCTTTTTCCAGTTAATCAATGATTGTTGAACGTCACACCAGTTCTAATGCTGCAAAACCACTTTTCAGAGAATTAAATACTTGAAGAGCTGACTTTTATTAGTCTCTACACCAACTAAATTTAAACCTCTGTCATCACATTTGAACATCAACCCACTGCAAATTTTATTTAACAGAGCAAAAGATAAATCTTAATGTTGCCTTTTGCCAAGACTCAAAGCCACAGAAATAGAATGAGTCAGAAATATGGGTTTCTTCTACAAACAAGATTTCTTGGCCAACCACATCTTTTTGATTTTCAGGGAAGTCTGGGAAATACTCACTTATTCAAACCTCTCCTTATAAAGACTGGCAAAGAAAAACTACACCTAAATAAAACCATAGAAATGATTTCAAGAATATTTATTGAAGAACAAGCAGCTAGGAAAGTTGTCTTCATAATTTCCTACCACATGGACTGAATCCTTAAATTATAATAAACATTTGGTGTACTATTCTTTAAAAGAAACTCCAGTGATACATAAACTAGGAAGTATGAACTTTATGTTAAAGAGCAAGAACTTACAACTTGTGAAATTTTTAATGTGTGGGAATAACACAAAGTCTGCTCAACACATGGAAGGTCTCACTTTATCTTTTTCAAATATAAAAAAGATTTCAATCTTTATTCAGAATTACTTACCTCAGTTCTTGTGGGGTATGTGCTGGAATTTCAATTAATTTTTTGACTTGATTGTGGGTAGTTATGTTATCAATCTGTTACAAAAAAAAAAATACCACAGCTAATACAACCAATAACTTTTATCCTGAAAAGAAAATTGTTCATTTCACACATTTTAATAGGCTGAAATTACAAAGATAAGAAGCATGTTTTCTCATGAATACACTGCAGCAAGTATTGATCATGACACTGCTGTCACCATCTATGGAAGGAAGTGTTGATCTAGTATAGACCAAACCCCTAAATCTTTGTAAAAGATAGGGGAAAAAGGACAGTGAACTCATGTCTTATGCTGGAAAAAGAGGAATTTGGCTTAGTTTGCAACAAAGACAGCTTAGTCCAGACACCGAATGAATTTTTAAACTCTAAGTGCAACAATGGGACAAGCTCCATAAATGACATAAATAACAGATGAGAAAATACTGGCAATGAGAATTCAAGAACTGTAATGAAAGACATGATAAAACTGAGCTGAGTAAGTGTAATCTATCATTAGGGTCTGGGTTTATCTAAGAACCCCTTTTATAGATGCACTCTTATGCTCCTCTGGTTACCAACATTACTGGTTATTTTTACATTTCATGCAAGGAGCAAGGGTCATGAGGAAAAACATACTCTAATATACATAGTATTGATTTCCACTAAGAAATATTCTTCTAAAAACCAAAAAGAGTTTCAAGAGATGGAAACCAGTTTTTCCAGAAGCTGTAGATGTAATGTTATCACGCTAGGACAGTTTCAGCAGGCATTATCACCACTGAACACAACAAAATATAGAGGTGGCTTTTGCCAGGGCCATATCCCTGCCCAAACTCAATGCTCTGTGTGCAGCTATGCAATAGTCTTCTCTGTGGTTACACTGCTGACTACTCTCATGATTTCAGGGACTTGCACGTGAAATCTCAGGCTGAGGGCTGACAGGGATGTGTAGGATAAAAATACAAGGTCCTTTTTCCTTCCCCTCAGTTTCCATCTGTGACAATGAAACATTCTCATCCTCTTAGTATTATCTTGATACTGGGTCATCAATATGGCCCTTGCCATGCATGATATAGTCCACTTAAACCTCTCTTGTGTTGTATAAATGGACACACCCATGTCACATGTTGCAAAATTAATAACTCAGTAACTACAGGCCAAAAAACATAGAATGATCATACAAAAGCATAATCAAAAAAATCCACAAAAAACCACAGAACTATTAGAGAATCTCAACATGAAATATTCCAACTTTAATTATGCTCAAATAGTTGCCATCTAATGATGCTCATCTTCCAAAGGCCTAAATTAATCTTCAAAGGAAGATCCTGTGTGCCTAAATGTAAATTCTTGAAATTACCCAGGGCTTCCCCCTCCTCTCAGTGGCTATGAAGAAAATACAGGTCCTTAATGTAGGAAGTTTACTTAGCTGGAATTTAGCTTCAAAGCAGCTGTTTAAAACACAGCTGTTTAAAACAGAGCTGTTCTATCCAATGCAAACAGTATCTTGTACTGCAAACACAGTAAGAATCATGTCACTTATTTTAAGTGTAGACAAAGAAACTTACTTCAATCTTCTTTACAATAAAGTTTTAAAAGAAAGAATTACTTACTATTTCTACATTTAGTGATGCATTACTTTCTTCACTTGCCCGAAGTTTTACCTTGCCCACATAGAACACTAAAACCAAAAGTATAAAAAGTTAGGAAAATCAATGATAAAACACAGAATTTTTTGAGAATTGAAAAACTTACTCTCTTGATACAAGGGAATTAGGAACACTTGCACTAGCTTATCTATTTTTGCAATTTTTCTTCCTTCTTTTCACCTATCTCAAAAAATTAATTAACCCAACAGCTTCATTATTTTCTATATATTTAACTTTGATGGCCATCCCTAAATTCCTTCTAGTTAATTTTTTCCCAAAACAGAAAAATTGCACTTCACATTATTATAAATAGAACTCCATAGCTGATTTGTTTCTTGGGGGGTTTTTGCAATTCTTATCTTCAATTTTGTGCCTTTGATGAGAAAATAAAGATCAAAAGCACAAGAGTCTAAACACTTCTTAAACTCCCCACCTTTAGTAATTTTGAATTCATATAAAATCTCTCTAAATTTCCACGGAAATTTTTTTACAGACCTAGCTTTTACATGGAAACTAAACATTGCTTCTTTACTCTGTGTATAAAATAGCTGGACAAGATTTTTATTTTAAAAAAGAGAAAAGAAAAACACTAACCTGAATAATTACAGACACGTGTTACATTGCATACAATGGTTTCTCCTGCTATAGATTTTTTTGGGAAAAAAAAACCAAACAACTAATGAGTAAAAATGTATAACTTAAACCAAATATTATCACACATATTTACAATCATTCCAGTGTTTGAAATGTAAATGTCTTTATCTTCTGGAAGTAATTGACATACTGTCTAGGCTTTACCTCTCTACAGAACTTACCACAATATTTTCTAAGAGTAAGTACTCAGAAATATGCTGCCTTTGTTTAATTTATTTTGAATAATTTTCTGCAACAGTTTTGACAGAAGAATTACATGCAAGTGGTCTCAATATTTTTTTTTCATTTAATAGAAACAGAAATCAATGTATAATTGATAAGCTCTTTCATTATCACAGAAATCAATCACTAGCATATTGTCTGCTTCTGAGGATCCTGCTATGGCTCCATATGATAACATGAAGCTAAGACTGTTGTACCTGATGGAACTCAAACTGGGATGTACACTCTTATCAACCATGTACACTCTTATCTAGTAGAACATGCCTTCATTTAGTTACAGCAGCTTTTGGCTGCTCCATAATTTCCATATTTTCAATACAACCTACACTGCTGAGAAATAACATTGATCCTGAATTAGAGTACTGTAAACAGATGGCTCTGTTGTATAATTTCAAAATAAAGCACTGGAAAAATATTTGCATCCAAGACAAAATCCTACACTTGTTCATTGAAACAACTTTCCTTACTTAAGCAGATGGATTGGCCTCCATTAACAGAAAATAAAGAAATTCTATTTTTTCTGCTGTTATAAGTTAGTACCAAATGAGAAGGGAAATTTTTTCTCACTTTCTCTGTGGTGCCAACATTTTACTGTAAAAGATTGCTGCTTTATTAATTTGAACACCATCAATAAATAAGCCACCAGGGGTTACAGACTGTAAGCTGGTGGCAGTATTCAAATCATTAGAAAAAAAATTTCAGACAGCAGTTTAGAATCAAATAAATTTGATGCTTGGACTTGATTATCTTAGAGATCTTTTCCAACCATAACAATTCCATGACTCTAAATTTGCCTTCCCTTTCGTTGGGAGTGATATAGTTACAAACCTTGTATACTGCTTTTTATAAATAATCCTTAGAAAAATAAAATGCACATAAATAACTGATAAACAATAATCATATGTGAATATAACAATAAATTGTCAAAATTATTTACTACATAGAGAGCAAGTTATAAAAACCCAAAACAAAATCCGGAAGTGCCACAAAAGATCAATATCAGCTCCTTTTTCCTTAGGGAACACCCATTTGTGTGCCCCCTAGTCGTAAGATCTCTGCATGCCACCAAAATGCACAAAATAGATTAGATGTGTGGAGGATAAAAAAATTGATCAAAAATCACTAGGGCTACCAGTCCCCCAAGATAACACAGCTGGAATATTTCTGCAGGTCATGTTCACACAGTCAAATTATCCTTGTCTTTAAGACTCCAAGCCAGTTCCTCTTCCACTTGCACTAACTCAGGGCAAATCCATTGTAATTGGGCTACTGACTTTCTATGTGGATAATTAAAAAATAAAATTCAGTCTATTCCTGGTCCTACTAGGCCTGCCCTGAAGTCAAATACAACAACTGTATTCATTTTGCTTCAATCTACCAAAAAGCATGAAGACTTCTTTTTAAGCAAACATGGTCTCTGAGATGGTGTTTCTTACATTACAGAAACCTACTGCTTTGATTTACAAAATAACCAAACTCCTCTATATGCAGCCATCCAGACAAGCATTGCAGAATTAGTTATTCTACCAGACAAGACATTAATGTGAGGGAAGGCACACTGTTAATATGACACACCAAGATACCAAGTAATAAGCATATTAAAAATTTGGGAGCAGACTTCCTGAACTCACACACACTTAAAATTTGAGATGCAAAAAAATGTAACAGTGGCAATAGATGAATCCTACCTGGTGCTGTAGTGGAGTAATAATCAGTTGTTGTAAGAGATTCTGTTAAAAAAAAAAAAAAAAAAAAAAGTAAAAAGTTTTCACATTTTAACTTAAAAATCGCATGAAATACATTTCACAAAAATAAACTCTTATTTCTATTTCAGACTCTATTGATACAAGAAAAATATAAACACCTGACAATTTTTTAAAAAATGAAGTTACTTTCAGTGTGGGAAATGTAAAAGCAGCAAAGGGAGTAAGATCCAACCAATTATATGTTTGTATCCCCATCTGAGCCAGTTACTCCTGGCTCTCTGTTGTTCAGAGGAGAAAGTGGTGCTTTTAAGCTGATCCCTGTTTATCCTATTCTACATGGGCACTTCAGCATAGGAGGAATCCTGCTCTCAAAATGTGTTTTTCAATAAATAATGAAAAACAGCAGGATGTCCAGCTCCTGTACAGGCATGGAGGAATCCATCCTGATATGGAATGAACCTACTCCTTGCTTCAAATGGGAAAATCAGGAAAAGAATGGGTAACAAATTCTTTTGATTGAGTCTTTTCTGATCCTATTTGACAACTCCTTGCAAGAACATATGTAAGTGTCTTCAAGGAATGGGGTGTACATTTTAGTTCTGTAAAATAGCTTAAATAGTATCAGAAAGCATAGAAAACATTCTATATACAAAACCTCCCTATATACTTGCTAAAAAAAAAATCTACCCTGTTTGGGTTTTGGTAAGCAATACAATATTTTGAATGAAAAAGGAAGTTTTACAGCTCAGTTGAGTGCACCTCAGAGCCCTAGTCATGCAGACTAAAAATACAGATTACAGATAAATACAAATGTAAGAAAATAAATTTGAATAAATAAATCCCACTTACTTAAAAAAACCAACAGAAAAGCAACAAAAAACATAAATGCAACTAACATCTCCCTTGAAACATTACTCTATTCATGCAAATTCTCACCTGCACTTTGTGTAGTATCCTCTGAAGACATATCTGAAACAGAAAAATTCATAACAGTAAGACCTATAAAAATAAAATAAAACAAAACTAGAAAAGACCAAAAATCTAAATACAGCAAAATCTAAATAAGGGAAACATTAATAACATCTTGCCTGAAGAACTAATAGGTTAGGTGAAAAAAATAACAATAGAGAATTCTAGGGAAAAAAAAAGACAAAAGAAGTAAAAATTGTTTTAATAAAATGCATTTTATTTCTATGAATTTTTGAGAAAAAAGATCAAGCCTGAAAGATTATGAACAGGAACTGAATACTATTTATCTAAATTTCATTTCAGAAAAACTACAAAGCTTGTTATGAGTGTTCACATTATCTCAATACTAGTTGAAATAAAGTTCATGTTATTTCAAAAATCTGAGTATCTGAATTACAACTAGCTGGAAATCAAATCTTCCTCAGATAAGTTTCTTTTACTGGTTTCATTCTTTCAGAAGATGCAGATGAATTTTTGCATATCCAACTGCAATAACTGCTTAACCCCAAGGACCTTTTCCTGCATGAACTCACAACATTCATAAGCAGAGATGACACTGGGTTTGGCAAACTGTCTCTCCAAAAAAGCTGTTTTTGTCAATAACCATCTATAAATAAAATAGAGTACATCAAAAGGAAAAAAAAAATAAAAGCTACATCAAAAGGAAAAAAAAAATAAAAATTAAGACAATAGATGAAAATTTAAAGGGTTCTGCTTAGCAAGAATATTTTATGTGTCTGAACAGGAATACAAAGTGGTCAGAAGACCACTTTATTTCACTTCAATATGATAACTTAGTGACTTCTTTTAAATGGACCAGATCAAATTCACAACAGAATAAGAAATTTTCTGAGGCAACTAACAAATAGTCAAAATATGAGCAGTGAAAACTAAGTGCTGTTTCCATCTGTACTACTTGGCCTAGTATGTACTACACAAATATTATATGTGGTGCAGTTGTTAAAGCTGAACTATTCCCAAAGACAGATTGTATCTGTAAAATAGCAAGATCATGTTGTTTGCATCTCTATTATTTCTTTTATCAAGAGCACTCACTCTATGTCAGTATACATTAAGCAAGAAAGCAACTGGCTTTCACACAAGTTATTTCTGTGTCTCATTCATAATTTTTTAAAAATGCTTTCATAGATGATGTTTATCACCTCTGGTTCCAGAAGTTGTTAGAGCCTCGTGTGTGTGCTCACTCTAATACACTGCATGAAATGCCATCTGCTAGGGTGGGAGGTGTAAAGGAGCTCTCATTACAATTTTCCTCCTCTGCCATCTCTCCAAACTCTTCAGAGTTCATATAATTGAGTCAGAGTTCTTCAGAAACTGTTCAAATAACTGAGCAAAAGGCTCCTGATCAAGCAACTTGCACCTACTTCACCCCAAGCACCACTGCCACAAGCCATGAGTGACCCTATAAGGTAAGTTGTTTACAGTGTAGAATGGAGCAAGTAATTTGAAATGAAAAAAACTTTAATTTTGGAACTCTATTACACTACCATAAGGAGATTTACCGAAGAGGAAATAACAAAAAATTGGAAAAATCAGTAAAGTCCTGATTTTCTTACCAAAAGTTGTTGCAGCTGACTCCTCTGAATCTGTGAATTTTGATTTAAAAAAAAAACAAAACAACAAAAACCCATCATTATGAAGTTTCGGACACATACATTATCATCCTCAACAGACTTTTCTTATATTATCAAAAGTTTACTGCATTGACCAGAAGAGGGCAACACGTGCCCTTTCAGAACAACACTTCCAGGTTGCCAAAAAAAGGCAGATGTAAAAAAAAACATCTTAACATGGTCAAAAAAACAATAAACCAAAAAACCCCACAATTTTTATGCACTCAAATAGAATTTGATGTAAATTTTTTTTCAAGAAATACTGGACAGTTTGAATTGTATAATGCTACAAAACTACAACTGTATAATGTTAAAGACACAGGATATGTGCCACATTAACCTGAAAGCTACATGCTTATCCTGACTGTCTTGTTAATTGGGGGAATGGGATCAAGCAAACATAGCAACATGGCTGGAGAACTCTTCTCAGACATTTTATAGTAATAGTGAGACTTCCCACTTAAAATGTATCCCATTCATATGTATTCTCTTTTCTATTCTGCAAGAAGCAGCGGGGAAAAACAAACTAATTAATTTTGAGTTTGAACTTCTGATCTTAACAGGAACCAGCCAACTATTTATACAGCAAACTCTATTAGATTTTTATATTGTTACAGTTAGGATTTTGACCAAAAAGAAATTAGGAAATTTGGTATCTTGTTCACATAGCAACTTTAAATTTGGCCCTTTCAGTCACTGGGTTTGATACTGTCAGAGACAAGTCAAGTTACAGGTCACAGTTATCACAAAAATATAATCTAAAGAACAGCTGGATGCAAACATGAAGCACTGTTCAAAAAATATACTTGAAGTATTTCAACATCTTTCAAAGGTCAAAAGTCATCCTATAATGTTACTTATAATACACTAACTTTAGTGTAAAGCCTTTCCTACTGCTGCAGAAGACTTAAATCAGAGATACCAAAAGTCCTTGAAGAAAAACAGATTTTTTAAATTAAACATAGTAAACAAGGATTTTCTGAAATGCTAAACATTGGTAAATTCCTTGCTCCAGTAAGATTATTCTGCATGCCTTACTGAAAACTAGTAATAGCTTATTTCCAAAGGATAAATGTGAATACAATTTCTGTAGTGAAGGGAGAATCAGAATATCTCAGTGACTTTATTTTCATTTTCTCTGGAAAATTATTGATACTATTTGCACCACAAAATTAGCTAATAAGGCACAAGGATGATATGGAAAATTAACTTGCAAGTGTTTGCATATGCTTAACTATGTCCAAGAATTGAAAAGTAACAGTAGCAGCTATCTTACTACACACTTTCTAAAACAAAAGAGCAATGGGGCAAAATCCCACAGAACCCCAACATACCTGTTATTTTTCTGCTAGGCAATGTAGCAGTAGTTTCAACTGCAAAATAAGAAGATTTTTTTAGGAGTAGAAGGTTTTATGTATATTTGTACACACACATATACATACACACACTTTTTAAAACAATCCTTTCAGATGTGGTACTCACCTCACTTCAAAAAGGTTTGCAAAACTATTTCGCATCCATTGAGAAATATGTGTCAAGACTTTTTGAAAGCTGGAAGTTAAACTTTTTGAGTTCATTTTTTTCCTCAGTTTATCTTTTTATACGTATGGAAGATACAGATTAGGCCATGAGCTTTGCCAGTTCTCTTCTATTGCCACTGTCTTCAGAAACCTACTCAGCACATTTGCTTGAGCGAAGATGAAGAGGACTAAAACAGCAGCAACTAAAAATGTAACATATGTACGAACACTGTGATGTGCATGCACATCATATAAATACTCAGGTGTCCAAGAGCTGCACAACCAAACAACATCTAAACAGTGAAAGATCAGGCTGCCAGAAACAAAGCAGCTCAGGTGGACATGGACTGGGGTGAAAAGGTGAGCTATTTCCAGCTCAATGGGCCCATGAAACGTCCCCAGGGCCATCCAGGGAGAGATGCAACACACAGATGGGCTGTTGATCTCAGAATGAATGTGAAATGTGATGTAATCAAGAGAGTCAAATAACTAAAGCCTCCCTAGAATAAAGATGGTGGTTGGGCTATCAATGAGAAAGCCCAGCATATGGATTAAATCACAACACTGCAGCGAACCTGTCACCAAGGCAAGCACTATGTGCTTCCTGTGGTGGAGGAAAAGTAGCACACAGCTCCAAATCATCCCTGCAGCTTGCCACCACTCAAAACACTATCTTGGGCCTTGAAATACAAGTAGGAACACACTATTACCTATACTTAAAGCACTGCTATCTATTTCAGCACCTTTAATAGGTGAGACCCCATCTGAGCAAAGAGGAAGAAAAACTCAAGTCACTGACCCTGGTGGGACACTAAGCATAGTCATGATTCAAGCCCAAGGGTAGCAGAAGAAGAAAGAGATTCTCTCCAAATTGCTGGAGTAGGTGGGACAGTTTCTACACAAGTAATGCCTTGATATCTGGCCAGTCCATCACTGCCATGTCACACAGGTGACACACAACCCATGTGCAATGGACATCACCCAGATCCTTGGAGACCTTGCTGTTGCCCAGCTTGCTGTAGATTACCTCCACCATGGCTAATGCCCTCACATACTGACACCTTCCTTCTTCCATCACTGGTGGTCCACTTGCACCTGTAGTCTACATGACCATCCTCAGACTCTGAATCCAATCATTCAAGCTCAAATCTCTGTGGGACCTCAAGTAATCCATCACTTGGAGACAACACACGGAAAAGTGTTCTGAGGGAAGAAATTCCTAGGTAGCAAAGTGTGCAGGAGAATTTGAGCAGGTGCCTAGAGCAGTATTCACCTCTGATGGCATAGGAGTTTACACCCAAGGAATCCTGGTAAGAAGGCAGACCTCTTGCAAGAAGGATGTATTGCTTGTACTGAAGACAGAGACTTTTGGTACTGTGTTACGTCCTGGCATAAACCTACCAGACCTGTGTCCCACACCCTGAAAGGGGCAATAGGACCTCTGGATCTAAGGAAAAACAAATGGATGCTGTAGCTGAATCAGAGACACAATCCCAACCATAACATCAAGAAGGAGCTATGGAAGTGAGGGTTGATCCAGCTAGGGAAGGAGGAAGATCCTCTGGAGATGATGTAGAACAAAAGCTCAGAAGAGGCCACCTGTTCTGCATCAAGACAGTCACAAGAACAGGAGAGGGAAATGACAGAAATCATAAATGAGACAGAAATTAACCAGTCCCTATTCCTGGGCAAGGTGTGAGATGCACAAAGATGACAGCTGCCAGCCAGGTAAGCAGATTGCTCCCTGGCTACTCCAATGCTGGGATACTGGGACCAGTGATCTGAAGTCAGAGACAACACGAGAGCTTGACAAGATGAAAAACTTCAGTTCATTTTTGTTGAATGTCATACACTGCATGAAGCTAAAAGCAGCAACTCTGAAATATGGGAGGATGAATACATGGAAATTGGATTAATTGCACTGCAGTTTGTAAGGAATTTTCCATGAAACTGTTAGTTTTAGTTATAATTTACATCCAGGGTAGAAATTTTCTTATGTAGAAGGAGAGAGAGAACCAATATTCTTAGTAAAATAATACATATCCATTAAAGCACTAATAAAAATTCACACCATTACACATATCAGCCTACCAAATTTACTCCTTCAGTAAAAACAAAACAAAGTTACATCAAACATCTCTTTTGAGACAACTAGGATTCTGCCTACAGAGAAGTAAAATTGCTCTTTTTGAAAACTAGGACTGTAGGGACTTGACAGATCATGAAAATCTGGATATAACTCTATCTTCTATAGTAATTTTTCAGGAAAATTAGGACTTCTCACTATATGTTAAGACCAGACAAAATAGATACTTACATATTTTTGTGAGGTATGTGTTCTAGAGCTCTTATGTACAAGTGCTGTTACTTCAACATTGTAAAGTGATTAGGTATTACAGATGCTATAAACTTATTTTCTTTGCACCTAATATAGGCCTGGGAAACACCCTTAATACAACACCAAGACAAAACCAACTTTAATATGCAGAACTGAAACAGTAATGAAATAAAACTATTCTGCATTGTTCAAAAAGTAAGTATTTTTAAGGTAGAATGGGATGAATGAAGATAATTGACTGAACTTCTGGTTAGGGAAGGAAGCATCCTTCCATAGGTAGGTAATCTGACTTTCCTACCATAGAAAGTTAATTCTATCTCCAAAAGTTTACCTTTTACTAGTCTCAATCAGTACAAAAGCTCTATCTCCAAAAAAAAAATGGTCTGGAGGACTTTAAATTCTCAAAAGGAACCCACCTGAAGATGCAGCATCTCAGAGCAAACACCACACTGCTTCTGCCCATTTAAAAAATAAAATCTGTACAGGGAATCTAACTTTAAGATCTTTCTCACAAACTCTTGTGGGTCCAGTGGAGACAGTCTTGCTGTACACAAGCTGTCTTTTGCATCCTCCATATCCCTTCAACCACATCGTGAATTTTTGAGAATACAAGTAGTACCCTGAGATAGGTACAAAAATTGTTCATTAACATATTTAGTTTTGTAGCTTAGTAAAAAGACAGTGAAATGTAAAAATGCCAAATGCTTTTAATAGTGCATCTAGCAGCACAGGGAGTAAAACAAGCTAAACACAAGCCATGAATCTGGAGCTGGCAAATGCAGCAATTGATGACAGCATGCATAATCTGACAGGCACTTTTTTTATGGACACCATGACTTCTCTTACACCACAATAGTCATATGCCTACACTTTCTGGAAATTATCCATGAGTATGACTTGTCATTTTCAAGGTCCAGCTTCAAGTTCATTAACCAAGTCTTTATTCAGAATCACCTTTGCATACAGAAAGGAGGAAGGAGGAGAGACTCATATATAATCTATTTGTTAATCCTCCTCCTTTGAATTCTAATCCTTCTCCAAATAAATCTATTTACTTTCTTGTTCTTAAACACAACAATCTAAAATATTCCTACAGTTGGCATGTAAAGGAAAGGAAAGTAACTCAAGATGTATTAGTTACAAGCTAACAGAAAATTTATTGCCCTTAGGTTGTTTACTATTGATAAGAGCATGAAATTCCTTACATATATGAAACTTCCATTTATTTGCTCTATGGATTTTCATTCGCAACACTGTTAGTTTAGGATCGCCCAAATCAATATACCTAACATATCCTATTCCAAAACAAAGGATTACATATTGTAATAATACTTTGCTACATTTTCTATTATAGAAAACATTCCCGAAGATTCAAACAGTAACTAAACAGGCAGTATTATTCTTTGCTTTTGTTGCAAGGGAGATAGAATAAGTCCCCACAAGAACTGTTTGGTTTCTTTTTTGAGGGAAAAGGCAACTTGATTAACTGAGGCAAGCACCAGTTTCTATTACTAACATGCATCACTAGAAACAAAAGCAGCAAGTCCCTAACTGTCTTCATATCACTTTGTACTGTTCTGACACAAATAGCTAGCTAAGCCATGACCTGGGAATCCCATCTGTGTTCCACAGGAATGAAACCTGTTTAGCAGCTCTCACCACAGCTCCACATCACAGCTGCAAAAATTGTGACAACCTTCATTTCCCAATGACTTTGTCTGACAATGGGAACCAACATAACTTCAGCAGCTCCAGACTGGCAGCAAACTAAACCTATTAACAGTATAAGTACAGTTAGGTATAAGTACGGTTAGGTGCACAAGCTGATGTAGTTCTGAGAGAGACCAGTATGTAGCCTTGACTAAAAAAAGACTTGTGCTTACAGCATTCCTTAGCATGACAGCTTTTAATTCTCAGGCTACTGGATCTTTTAGGATGGGATGGTCTCCACATGTCCTGCTGAAACTGGTCCATCAAGCAAAGCAGAATTGAAAAATTAATTCAGTGAAAGGGGAAGAATGGCAGAAGGAGGCTTTGGAATACAGTGGTCAAGATGGGACAGATGGTTCTGATGCATGCAGCAAAAGCACTGTCACTCAAAGTATACCACTGTTCAGCAGCTCAGGCACAGGATAGAGAAGAAAAGTATCTCCAAGTGTGATAATGAAAAAAGATCCTTTCATTCTCCCTCCCATCAATCTAACGTATGAGCAGTACAGCTTTCTCAAAATTTCTGGAAAAGCAACACCCTTTCTGATTCACCTGTCTTCAGGCAGGTCTGTGAGAAGCTGTTCAGTTTTTCCAGGGTGGAGAAAGGAGAAGCAGCTGGAACCTAGCTGCTGATAACAATTCAGTGCAAGAATGACATTACTAGCAGCAGTTTCTTGTCCCCCTGTCTCAGTAGTGCTGCTGGCTAATGCTATTTTACCTAATACTTCATGATCTTCTTTAATCTTTGCAGAAAGCATCCTCTGAGCAAGCCTGAGACTGGGCAAGCAACTATTGGGCTTTCTTTGGAGGAGAAAGAGTTTGAAATTCAGTGAGCTGGAGTCTTCCCATGGACACTCACCCTGCCCAGCCTGTGTGATGGGTGAGAAGGGGCAAGGGGACAGAACAGAGAGAAGGGCTGTGCTAGCTGGCCTCTGTCTCAAGAAACAAGTGAGAGAACACAAGGGCAGCTGCTTTCTAGTCAGTTCCAGACACCAAACAGGCACTGAATGCTAAGGAGCAGCAACAGCCCTGCCAATCTGTCGAAGGACAACAGTATTCCTAGCAGATAAACATATATTTATGGACTTATATGTGTAGGGCCTAGAGGAGAGATTTAAAATTTTATTTATATTAATTGAAAAACATGCCAAAAATGAAACCAGCTTGGTATTAGCACTCAGGACTCTTCTAAGTACAAGCAGTCTTGACTATGTTCAGTTCTCACAAACAGACCAACAGCAAATGGAAGAATCCCAAGGGACACCTTGATGGCTATGTAATTTGCTCTCCTGAAGCCATAGTACTTGGCTGTCACCACAAAATGACATGGGACAATCACCACTGTATATTGCTGCTCAGTTTTGACTTACACATAAAAATAAAAATACAAGGATATTTATGAAAATTAGATTTTCTAAATAAGAAATTACAGCACACACACAGTGCTGAAAGTTCTTCCACTAAAAATGCAACTGATTCAGTTGGTGGAATTCATTTGCTTGAAGAATTCCCACCAGAAAGGCAAAAGCCAATTTTAAAATTCCAAACAGATATTTAGTATCACTTTCTGGGTCATGTAATTACTAGCATTTAAGACTTAAAAAGTCAATTCCACTTGCAATTTTTAAGTCTATGCAGATCCTCTTTTAAGCATTTTTACAGTTATCCGTTTGTTACAGCAGTTATCAGAAGTGAGTAGCAACCACTGCACTCCATTTGCATTCACTGAAATGAAGATGCCCAGCACTGATGCATTTTATAAGACGATCGTGAACAAAATTGAGTAGCTCAAACAGCAAAATTTCAAAATGGTGCTGCTTTAAAACTTAATTATTTGCAGAAACAGGCACTGAAAATATAACATTCAATTCTCCTATTCAAATTAAATACATATTTTCCTTTAAGAGATTGGGCCCCTTTAACATTTGACATACCTTTCAGCTGAATAAATGTTGTGCCAAAACGAACCATTCTGTCACACAAGGCACTAAAAACAATAAAACATAAAAATCCTCCACAAGTTAACAGCTGTTTGTTAGTTGCATGCTGGAAACATTAGCCTATCTTGACTTTCTATGTAATGTAGATTTTGAGGCGCACTGTATATAAGTTTATAGGATAAAACTTAAGTGCAATCTTAATTTTATGTTTTGGTGCCCATCATGACACCTTGTATCTGCTCTGATGCCCTGTGGTGGCATCATGGAAAAAAGGATGAATTATCACTGGCCACTAGACAGAAACAAATGTCAGAAATTGTTCACATCAGGCTCAGTTCATTTTAGTATCCTTATTAGAAAATTTAGGCTCAGTATTTTTAACTCAGCTTTGATGTTTCACTGCTTGTAAGAAATTAGGTTATAAATACAGTTTTTATCTGTTTGTGAAAAGTTGCACATTAGATACGGAGGTGAATCAAATTACCACTTCTCTGAAAGGCTAATTTCCAAAAAGCCACTTTGTTTGGTATCACAGGAGAGGGAATGAGAGCAAAGAAAGGAAAAGTCAAACATGTATTCTGTTAATAGGTACAAAGTAAAGTGGCACATGACTCATCAAAAAGGCACTCCAGAGTTAGGTATTTTTTCCCCACCACATTTCCTTCAAGAGCTTCTAGAATTTTCTTTACTACTCTGTCCTTAAAATTTTAGAAAAAAAAAATGGCATTGGGGCAAATATTTTACTTTTTCATCTTCTGCTAATATGATCCACTCCGTAAACATAATAACACAGCCCAACAGTTGTCTGGTCCCCAACAGACTGGGATGCAGACTGGATGAGTGGAGGAGTGACAGCTCCATTTCCACTTCCTCCCTGAGGATGTGAAGTCTTGAGACTCCACCCTTCCTTCCAGGAAAGGTGATCAAATTGCTCTGTACCCAGAAGTGTGGAAACCCTCTCCAGGAACACCAGCAGCAGGCTCAGCAATACTGAAAGTCAAAAGTGTATGTGAAAAAGAGAAGGCAATATCTTAATCTTGAAGGTTGGACAGGACAGTTTAGAGAAATCAAAAATGCCACAATGTACTCACTGGATTTTAATTAGGATAAAAAGCAGCCAAAAGCAACAAGCTAAAAGTTACAGCACCAACATCACAAATGAGACACAATAGTGCTTTATCATCAGTGTTACTATGTATAGTTATGGCCCAAATCATCTATTTTATTTATTCATTGAAATTTTTTAAAGATATCCCATCATATCTGTGCTCCTTGCATAAATGCACAGCATAACAGTTTGGATATTTGTATTTGGATTAAGAAAGTTACTGTTTAATGTATAACTGAAATGATTAATGTTTAAACAGTGCATTTCACTGTGAAGTTATTATTAAAGGCAACCTAAAAATAACACATGTAAAAATGGCAACTGAAAAGCTGGTACTTACAGGTGATTAAAGTTTCTTTTCAAGGATTTAGCACTTTAAACTCATTTATTTACTTGAGTGTTTGTTCTCTTAAACCACCCCAAACTTTAGATTACCTAGTAGACTTTTTTCTTGGATTATACAGAGACAAGAGTGACATCATTCATACTGTCCACATTAAAGTATGTGGCTACAGAGGAATCACTCAACAAGGAACAAGATAAAGAAATTTTCCAAGGTTAGAATATGGAATAGTAAGCGCATCTTTCTTCACTTACGCATTTTTAAATACCAGGAGGTGATCTGTAAAGTGAGAGACATTCAACCTGCACTCTTCACTCTAGATCACAGCTGTTATGCTAGATCTCACTCTTAGCAAGAGGGAAATTACCAAAGGAACATGAAGAATGTACGTGGAAGGCCAGTGACGCACCAAGTTGTGGCCTCCTGCCCTCTCCAGCACTGCCTGCAGCATTCACACCTGCTCAGCGTGCAGTGGCCACACAAAACAGGAGAATCAGAAGACTGCCACTGGAAGGAGCAAGAGTTTAATCTCTAACTCAGATCTAAAAGTTCAGTGTTGAGAACGATTAGTCCAAGGAATGTGATCAGCCTCATCACAAAGTGGGAAGCAGTCAGATGTCCTTTCCTGTGAATCTTCAGATGCATAAAATATGCAGCTACTGCAAAGGTAATCCCAGTCATTTCTGGGGACTGAGCTACTCAGTTAAAGTTGTGCATACTTTTAAATGCTAAGCATGTATGTGAACCTTACACAATCAGGATTTTGATCTTTATTAGACCCCAAATGGTTAAGAAAAAAAAGTAAATTGGCAATTCGAAAAATTTTCACATAAATAAATTATAAAATCTAAAGTAAAAGAAGAGTCAACATAAAGAAAGGCAGGAAAATAGATGCTAAGTAAATCTAAACTTATTAATGCAATGGATTACTGCCAATGAGACACCAATTAGAGTATGGCTTACACTGCACAAAGACTGAGTGGTTAAGCAAAGAAGAAATCACAGAAATTATGGTAGCCTTCAACGGAACATTTTACAAATAATTGTTTTATGTAGGCACAAAATGCCAACCAGGTCACAAAACAAATTCTGAAACTTGTCCTCCGGCACAATTATGACTGTAATGAACCATTTCCTTTTAACCTTTTGTGCCTACAGAGAACTTTCCTAAACTTTAGCCCTTTGCCAGTTATGTTCATTGCAGATGTAAAATTAGATCCTTCTGCAGACTTACTACTCAAAGTCCTTCTGTTTTAACAAAAAACAGTTACAACAGAGAAGCTTCCCAAATCAGGTAATTTTTAAATAGGTGTTCGAAGGAATTTACTGAAAGAAATCAGATTGTAAGAGTAGTAGTAACATCCATTAAAATCACCTGACACAGACTATTAGATACTTCTACCACAGAAGTTTTGTTATCTATTGGACTGATACTTGATAAATATATGCTTTTCATAGGATGACTTGGGGAGCTAAAATGTATCTATTACTGAAGGGAGGCAAATAAACTAAAAAAACTTCAGCAACCTTCTCTTTGAAAATCTGTTGTTCCAAGTTATCTAGAGGAAATAACTTAGATTTGGCAGCAGAAATGGTGTCTGCACTGAAGCAAACCCCTGTCAGCATAGTAACTCAGTCTGGCTGAAGTTCTTTTTTCCAAAGCTTTGGAAACAATACATCTTATACACTAAATAGAGAGCTCTTGCAGGTAGACAAAGGATTCCACAAGTTGCTAAAACACGAACTCTACAATTACTGATCAGTTGGGGCTGGAGATGGGCATTGCCTGATCAAGCTGCCCTATGATGCTGAAGGATGCTCAATATTCAGGGCAGAAATTGCCGGAACAGAAAACAAGGAGGTTGTCCTTTTCAGTGCAGTAAAAGACTGTAAGATACTCCACTCTGACCAAGATTTTCCCCACTATCCAGACATGCCTCTCTCAGACTTCCTTTATACCAAATGTACATCTGGTAGTCAGGATGTTCCTCCTTTCAGCCTTAGGACTGTGTTCCTTCAAACACAGCCAGACACGAGGAAAAGAAAGGCATCCTTTCTTCAGGTCCTTTCTTAAGTCACACACCCCAACCAAGAAGTTGTGCTCCCAATTACAGCATCAAGGCCTAACGACCTGGGAAAAGCTGCAGGCCCTCACATGATCTCATCAAGAATTTAGCTAGAAATTATTAATTAGACTAAGATTTTGTAAAATCTTGAAGGGAAAGGCTCAACAAACTCAGATCAACTTTTGACCGAATTACTATTTCCAAACCAGTGTAGTGGTACTTACCACATGGTAAAGAGTTATCCTCTTCTATTGTCGTGTTATAGGTCCAATCCTCCTTTCTCCAGCGTATAACACCACTATCCTGGCAGTCCTCAGATTGTGTTATATTTGCCTTGTCCCACATTCTGAACAGGTACAGCTCCCCAGTCATACCCCGGTGAGACGATGCAGCTGTACCTTGCAGCTTTGAACAGCCAAGTAAAAACTGGCCTTTTCCAGGCAAGTTAACTTTCCCATTTAGTTTCTTGTGTGATTTTTCTGTTCCATTTATGAATACCTTCATCTCCTCATTGTCACTTTTCCACTGAATACATATTTGGTTCCAAGTGTTTTTATGAAGTTTTATTGAAGTATTTATTTGTTTTCCAAACAACCATATCTTCAATTTACCATGATCTCCTGTAAGTCCAAGATCATATTTATTTGCAGAAAGATTGGTGTGAAGAGTTTTTTCAGCATATACATATGCTGTCCACAGACTGTTTGAAGAATACAGCTTGAGATGCACACAGACAAGGAATTCTTTCAAAGGATGCAGAGAAATTCTTGAAGACATGCTCCAAGGATCTTCACATGCAGTCTTAAAGACAGCTTTGTATCGCCCTAGGAAATCCTCCTGATCTAAATAAAGAAAAGGTGATTTGTAAAATTAATTAGTCTTAAGATCTTTTATACGAAAGTTATTCTTCCATATAGTACTGTTTCTAGGAATTTTCCTAGGAGATTGCAAAACAAAACATTGAGAAACAATCTTGCAACCTACATCTTTGGATTTATTTTTGTGGTGAGGAAGTGACAAATGTGGAGGCAGTCAATAAATCCTAGCTGCTCATGAAAGCTTTGAAGCAAAACTTATGCACAAGACCAAGAATGACCATGTAGAATCACAGAATCATTCTGGCTGGAAAAGACCTCCAGGATCATCGAGTCCAACTGTCAATCCAGCACTGCCTAGTCCACCACTAAAACATATCCCTGAGTGCCACAACAAGACATCTTTTAAGCACCTTCAGGGATGGACTCAAGCACTTCCCTCCACAACTTGGTTCAATGCTTAGCAACCCTTTTCACAAAGAAACATTTCCTAGTATCCAATCTAAACATCCCCTGGGGCGCCTTAAGGTCATTTCCTCTTGTTAGTTATTCGGGAGAAGAGACTGAGCCCCATTTCGCTACAACCTCCCATAAGGCTGAGAGTAAGAGGGTCTCCCAAGAGCCTTTTCTACAGGCTAAACAATTCCATGTCCCTCAGCTGCTTCTCAGAGGACTTTTGCCCCAGACTCTTCACCAGCTCTGTTGCCCTTCTCTGGACTTACTCCAATACTCAATGTCTTTGTCAAAATGAGGAGCCGAAAACTGACCACTGGATTTGAGATGAGGCTTCACCAATGCTGAGTACAGGGGGACAATCACTGCCCTGTCCTGCTGGTCACACTATTGCTGTTCCAGGCCAGGATGTCATTGGCCTTCTTGGCCATCTGGGCACACACTGGCTCATGCTCAGCAGCTGTCAATCAACACCTCCAGATCCTTTTCTGCCATGCAGTTTTCCAGCCACTCTTCCCCAAACCTGTAGTGGTGCATGGAGCTGTTGTGACCCAAGAGCAGGACCTGGCACTTGGCCTTGTTGAACCTCATACAACTGAGGCTTCACTCTGCTCAGGGGGCTGGGTACCCTGAGACTGAGGCAAAGAAAGCATGAAGTACACCAGCCTTTTCCTCACCCTTTGTTACTATACTTCTCCCTTCATCCAATAAAGGCTGGACATTCTCCTTAGCAGTTATGTTGGTAATGTATTTATTTTTGCTTTTTATGGCAGTAGTCAGATTAAATTTTAGTTGGGTTTTGGCCCTTCTGATTTTCTCCCTGCCTAACCTTAAGGCACCCTTGTAATCCTCCTGAGCTTCCTGCCTCTTCTTCTAAATGTCATAAACTCTTTTCTCCTGAGTTCCAGCCAAAGCTCTCTGTTCAGCCAGGCTGGTCATCTTCCCCACTGGCTCGTCTTTCATCAGGGGATGACCTGCTCCTGCTCCTTAAGGATTCCTTCTTAAAGAAGAATGTCCAGCCTTCCTGGACTCCCTTGTCCTTCAGGGCTGCTTCCCAAGTGATTCTGTCAACCAGCTCCCTAAACACGCCAAAGTCTTCCTTCCAGAAGTCCAACGTGGCAGTTATGCTGACTCCCTCCTTAAGTCTCCAAAAATCAAAATATAATCATTTTGTGATTGCTGAAGTCTCCAATCACCACATCATCCACCAACCCTCTCTGTTCATAAACAACAGGTCCAGCAGGCACCTTTCCTATAAAACAAGTAGTTCCAGACAAGGACCCGAACACTGAAACTTGACCGTAACAGTTCAGCTCTTGTAGGTGCCTTGTTTCCTCCATTGTCCCAGTAAGGGAAAGGGCAGACTTTTGCGGCTGTAGATGTAAACTCTTGGGAGCTGACCATTATTTTGTGAAATATGCACACTTCATTCACATAATCATTATCATGGTTGTTTGCTTTATAGTGCACACAGCAGCAACCAAATAACAAAAAGCTCCTGTGGACCATGAAATGGAATGACAGAAAAATTAAACAGTCTGTCAGATGTTCAGCCAGTGCAAGAGAACACACTACGGGCACCTTTTAGGAGGAATTATTTATCAATAAACATATGCAGAGCTTTTATGTATGCTTCAGAGGATGTACGGGATTAATCATGATTGGTCAGGGTTGGAAAGCAGGAAAAAATTATCCAACATAGGAAAAAAACCTTTTCCATTAGCTCCTCTGTAAGAAGACAAACTTCCAGACAACTTGGATCAGGATTTTTTTCCAGGGTAGGTTATGTTCATAGTCCTAGTTAGCTGTCAAAATCACAGCCAGTTCTCCTGTAATGTTCTTAAGAAATCAGAGCACCAGCTTTCAGCAGGCCAGTTCTGACAACTTCTATCTCTTGACCTCCAGGCTCTCAAATCTCTTTTTCAATAGCAACAAGGGAAAACAATGAAAAAGTTCCTAACTTCCAAGTGCAACTTGATAGGTACAACCTACCAGAAATGTCTGAAATAGAAAATATATCAATCCAGTTTCATGGAAAGTCACTGATATCTATTCTTGTTGCATGCTATAGATTAGAGACTCTTTCTGCAATGCTAACTAGCAGAAGCTTGCAGGCATTTTTCACAGCCTGGAATCATTCCTGAAGTTCAACATATGTGACAGAGGTGCCATACAAGGCCATAGACTAAACAAAAACTCTCTGGGTGCAGGGTAAAATTATGTGAAAATCCTAACTAACAGACAGTGGATTCTGAATGATGAGTTAATACTTGGTTTGGTTCTAAATGGCAAAGGAGAAGAAAGACATACTTGACCCAATAGCAAGCCTCCCCTGCCTAACCCTGCAGCATGAATTCACTCATTCAGTTTGGCCACTTGTCAGAGTCTGAAAACAAAATCTGGCATACCCGGCTAAGAACACTTCCACATGGAAAACTAATTTTTAAAATTACTTAAAACTGGATGAGGAAGACTGGATGGGAAGGGAAACTGCCACAGAATATGAGATTTTTCAAAATGGGGGCTCAAATGTATCTACCTTTTTAAATAAAATTAAAATACATCTCCACCTTACAGCATGGATGGATCATAACAAAACTGATATTATAAAGGAAATAGCCAGTTAGTTACATGCCAACATTGGTGACATGGTCTTTCCAAAAAAAAAAAAGAAATGCTCAAGTCTTTCATTATTAAGTAGAAATTTTGCTGAAAGTTTTGCAAGAGTTGCTGCAGCAGCTGTTCCTTTAACAGTATATGTCAGAAGTATACTTGCATGACTCATACAGCCTCCAAAATTCCTGTAAGCAATCTTGAGCATGCAGAGATGGCCAAATTGACTGGTAAAGAAAGTTCCCTGACACAGTTTCAAAACCTGATGTCACTGTTAACTACCCAAACTGACAGACTGGAATTCCATTCCTGAGCAAAAATACTGATCAAAAGTTGAAGTATAATCAGCAGACTGGGTTTTGGAAGTGAACGAATTCTGAGAGAGGCCTGATTTCGTGTTAAGCATAAAATCAGAATGATATTCCAATAGTGGATTAAAGGGCAGCTAGATTCTATTGCATTCTTTAGGGGAATTTCCACTTCAAAGTTGTTAGGGGAGCCAGACTGGACACAACTTGTAGATGAAAACAGTTGTAAGACAGGTAGCTAACAGAAATTATGCAAAATGAGACCAATCTGCTGATTATTATCCTGGTCTGCTTTATATAATCCAAAAAGACTGCCGTTGATCAATACGCAAGGCCTGAAGAATTAATTTAAACTAAGAAAAGTGTTTACGTAGAAAGGTCTACCCTTATGGAAACTGGCCCACATTACTCTAAAGAGTCATTTAAAAAGTGCCAAAAAGGCATGCCAAAATTCAGAGAATAGATACCAATATTATCTGAACTGTTACAAGAAAGGCTGGAAATTTTAATATGCTTTATCTACCCAAAGAATGCTGAAAAAGCAGAAAGGAAATCATAATCATAGGCAGAAAATGCACTTTCTTGTTCCAAGTGAGTGCAGTACAGCATTATGTTAGAAATTAATTATCAGTATTATCTTGACAAAGTCTCCTTGACATGTGGGTGGATGCATTGTAAGCAGGAGATGACATTACAGTAAAGCCTTTGGAAGATCTGTTAATCATCACTTATTTTCTCTAGCAATGGTTGTTGTGGCTGTGACCCACCCTTGACCACGGAACCGAGGAGCCTGTGCTCTGACAGAGGCATTCCTGTAGTCTCCTTGCATGTAGACAACACAATACATTCAGAAAAGTAGCCATGAACACACCTTTATCACCACAGCACAGAAAAGGGAGCACAGTGGAAAGAATGCTTTAAACAGCTCCAGAGTAAGAAAATTCAGGAAAAAATAATGATAATTTAAAAAGTCAAAAAATCCCACAATTTGGAGTGAAGGAAACTCCATTCAATAGTAATCATGGGCTGACTTTTCAATGTCTTTTGCTAAATTTGGCACATAAGCCTTTTCAGAAATGCAAATTTTTTCTATTTACTATACTTATCTCTAAGGCATGCAAAATCTGGGGGGTTTTCCCTCCCTAAAACTAAAAGCATGTACTTAATAAGCCATTCTCTTAAGCCTTAAAAGAAATCCTGAAACCTACGCACATACTTCCAAATGTTTAAAATGAACTGAGAATGACAACATAAACTAAAATGCATCTCTTTCTTTATTCTTTTTAAGATAGTGATAATTGGTATCTTTACAAGAGATAGCCAACTGTAGGTATTAAGAATTAGACCTACAGATTCCCTCAGTACATAAGCATCAGTGTTATTTTCCTTATATTACTAATAACCACTGGATCAGTACAGCTGAGCATTAATACAGCCAGGTATTCTCTTGGATAAAAATAGTCACAATTTTATATGTCTGTACAATCTGGCTTTTAATTAGTAACTATAGTTATTAACTTCCTTGCAAGTGTTTGCCACCTGTGACACATTTGGCTCACTACAGTCCATTAAAATGATGTCAAAAGAATCTTGTATACCCACATATTTCATCTAGAGCTCATAACTGGTTTTTATAAAAAGTCTAAAATTCCAAACTTTCTACATGTGGGTCACTTGATTCTGCTGAATATTTTGAAAATCTGAAGCTAAGATCTGTTTCCCCAAAATCAATTTCATCCCTCCTTTTCATTCACAGTTCTACGTGTGTGGCAGGGGATAAACATCACATTACCCAGAACCCCAAGCATCAAAAAAAAGACAGGAAGTTCTTCCCTCTTCATATTTTTTGGAGAACACAAACATACTTTGGCACCTCAGATGAGGAGAGAACTGAGAAAAGATGCTGCTGACAGTACTAACTGCTGACAGCCTAAAACCAAAAAACCCCACTAAAATAGGGAGAAAATGTAAACACACTCTTGTGTCAGTTTAGCTTTCCTTGATGATTACTGGCAGTTGTGATACAAAGGTGAAAAATGAAATCCTTCTTTGCTTGCTTCTTCAGACCTTTAGATACAGTTAATTTTCCCTGGAAAAACTCTTCTATGACATTTGTCCATCTGCTGAGCAGCTCTGTCCTTTTTACTATTTGAAGTACAAGGGGTTAACTCTCCATCTCAGTAGCAGGTTTATCAACTGAATCTCAGATTCTGTCTCAATAGAAACATTTTGTAAGTTACTGTATCTGGAGAATTAGAGTGAAAACAAGTCTAGTATGTAACCTATGAAACCTTATTGGCTGTACAATGCTATTAAGCAGGCACACTTAAATTTAAAAAAAAAACAGGCAGTGAATCTGAAATGCAAGAAGTTCTGACTAGAGTTGGAAGTACTAGTAGAGTAAAATAACATGCCATGACACAGAAAGCAGCTTCTGAAAACTAGCCATTAAGTGCACAGCAAAAAGCACTCCGAAATTTTAATACACTAAGCACATTATTAACATGATAAATGCATTACACATTATTGACATAAGGAAGCTTTATGAATGACAAGCACTGTTATCTTTATCAGCTGATGTCCAGAGCAGTAACAGACTAACCATCAGTTTACACAACAGCCATGAAAAAACACAAATTATTTTACTTCACTTTATTGTACTTTACCTCACACAAAAGCATCCTATGTCAGTTATCCACAAGAACGTTGTGAATTTATTTTCCATTTACTGTTACATAAAGAGCATAAACTGCCAAGTTCACATATGTCATTTTTGTTACATGTTTTGGACCTTACTACCTTTTCCTCAGCCATATTCAGATCCAAAACCAAAATCAATGCAGGAGATAGTCTACACTCACACGCTCCAAATACAGCAAAGCTCAAAGGATCTTAGGGTGTTTTTGTAAGAGCAGTGTAAAAGATTTAACAACATGTTCTGAAAATAGTAACATTTCCAGCTCAAAAAAACCCCAGCAATAAAATAATTTGTCTTGTTATTACAAATTGTGTTTTGGTTTCTCCTCATCCACAGCCTACAAGAAGTTACTACCAATGGTGTATTATGAAAACATAAAAAGCATCTAAAATGCTAATTACCAACTGTTTCATTTCTTGCTAGTTACAGTTTTTCCTCTTGATTTCAAGAGGCAAAAACTTGCCTGTTTTAATATATTCAAAAGTCCTGTTCATCAAGACTAATGTTATTTATTTGGAATACCAACATTAGACAAATCAGGAAAAAATTCTCTTACCTTTGCTTGCTGTAGCCAAGAACAACTGAAGTAAAAGGACTGCTTGAACAACCCTGAATCTCAAGAAAATGTCCTGTACTCTGCCAACACAGCAGTGCTGTTTTCCCCAGGCAACCATTCTAGAAGAAATAGATAAATAAATAAATCACAACGACTAGAAAACGTTTAGGTGTGTGGACATTATGACAAAATATGTTTCCAACATGAGCACAAATCTTCTCAATCCTGTTGTACTATTGGGTGTATATTGCACAGAAATGCACTGTATATTGCCAAGACACTAAAAGAGAAAGAGATGTTTGCTAAAAGGGAAAAATACCACAATACAACAACAAAAATAAACCCATCCAAGCTCTAATTCTACAGACTACAAATACATCAGAGCATGGCCATGACTCCTTGCAATAAGACAAATAAGACTTTCAGCATTTGAAAAACAAACAAACCTCTCCAAAAGATTCCCACACAGCAACAAAAAACCCAACCAAAAGCTGACAGAGCAAGCATGGAGAGGTTGTCCAAAAGCTTTAATAATCTCAGTAAGTATGCAATAAACATCTCTTCAGTCCACTATCCACACCTTCTCTTACGTGACACTTCAACAGCAACACTAAGAACTAAGTAAGATTTTGATTCCCAATCCAATCATCTCATTGTTAAAAAAGAAGCTACTGAAAAAAAAAAAAAAAAAAAAGACAAATGTCATAAACCTCTGTGGACAGCAAGCTTTCTTCCTAGTGATGGCTGGTTAATGTGAGCAACAGGACAAAAGAAAATGTGTAGGAAAAAGAATATGACTCCTATTATAAAAGATACTATCCTATTTTTTTAAGATCTTTTAAAAAACAGGAGCATCTGAATATTTCACATGCTGAAAGAAATATTATTCAGGTGCTTTTTGCACACAAATTCTTAAATAAAAAAAGTTTAGATACATAGTGGCAAGTGATTCTGTAGCTAATTCTTAAAACATGAAAAGCAGCAAACTTCTCGTATTAGTATCTTCCATGAATCAACTTTAGGGTAGATCACAGCATTCTGCATGACACCAGAAGTTTAATTTGGCCATCACAAGCTGGGTGCATGTGCAAGTGCACTGGTTAGAACTCACACTGCTCACAAACTGCACTCTACTTCTGCTCATGCTGGGTCAGGCTGCAGTAGCTTCCCTTCTTTTCAGGCATTGTTAGATGGTGAGCTGTTTCAGGAGTTTTAAATTTTTTTTAAGGTTAGGGCTAAAATGTACTTTTTTTGCAAGCCTTCACAAAATATTTATTAAATATTTATTAATTTAACATGGTTACTATGGGTTGAACTCTGCAAGAGAAGCGCCACAGGAATAAACCAAGAAACAGTGAAGTTGCTAAGGACTTGAAACTTTAGAAATTGACTAAGCATACATGCAAATAAATTATAACCATATAACAACACAACATAGAAAGCATAAAGCAAAGATTTCCTAAAAATTAAGAGCCTTGCAACAGTGTTGCCAGTGTTTTCAAGAATTATGCAACATGCAATACTTCTAACAAATAAAAAAGAGCAGACAAAATAAATCATATAGTAAAACAATGGTCACATCTAATATACACAATCCTATGCAGGAATAGATCAAATCCGAACAAAAACAAGTAAAAAGGGGAAGAAATGTCAATGGTGGACTAACATTCTAAACATCCCCAAAAAACATGCTCAAACCTGTCCTCAGCTTGCTTCTCTGAATGCCTAAAAATCATATATTAATAAAGTTGTTCCATTAGCAATCTAAGTAGCAGAATTAAATTAATTCTCCTAAGATAATGAAAATTGTTGTGCTTGCATATATCTGACAACTTCAAGGACTGTGCATTTACAGTGTAATTTCCTAGGGCTAAAAGAGATGCCCAGCCAAAATCCGTTTCCTTTCTCTGCTTACTTTTCCCAGTCTAGTCTCAAATTAGGTCACTTTTAAGCAAAGCCAAGCTGCATATCTAGTCTTCCATTTTATGGGGAAATGTTCTGTACACTAAACCATCTATCTATAGTGATGTATTTAGACAACAAAACCAACACAACTTCCAGCACCCCTTTACTCTACTACCTAGACACCAAGAAGTTGAAATGTGAATGGGATGGCGCCCAAAAATACTCAGTGGCATCCACAAGTGTAGCTATTGATGCTGGCAAGTAATGGGCAAGCTGCTTGCTTTGTGTCACTGATTCAGAACACTCCTACATCCCCTGCTTTTGGTTTCTCCTTAAGTCTCAGACCTGCAAACAGATATACATGAAATGAGCTGACTAGGACAGAGATTTACTCTTGAACCACCAAGCATGCCTTCTATTTTGTTTGGCAGAGCTCATTAGACAATGATGCTAGCATCTCATCCCCCAGAAATAAAAACTGCATTACAAAAGCCTAAATTTGAGTACAGGACCCAAGAAATTCCTGGTAGTGACTCCAGCCCTTTCTGAGCACTCCGTAGGCCTGAGGAGTTTGGATGGACCTTCCTCTAACTCTGGCATTTCAGAGTGAGCTTTGCTAATATTTGTCCAGTGTTTAAACAAAATTCTGTAATAAATACTTTCTGTATATTCAAGTTTTTATCTCCTCTGGGTTTTTTTGACATTGTTCTCACTTCCAGAGATGGGCCTGGCAAAGACAAGTAGGGTTAGAGTCAGAGCTTCTTGTTGACTGAACACAGTCACATCAAGAACACCAAAACTATTCAAAGCTATGAATGAAAATTAATGATCCCAGGCAAAGCAATAAAATCCAGATAGCAGGAAACTGAGTAAATGTATAAAGTGAAACTGTGACGTGGTCACAGATCAACTGACTTTTTTGCAACACTTTGGATAGTTACACTAGTTCAAGATTTGTTCCAATGTCCAGATAAAATATACAATTAAGAGAGTTGGGAAAATAACTTTTGTGTTCATTTCTTTTTGAACAATGTCGTTTAGACACTACCAAAGAAAAATATGCTGCTGTCTTTGGTATATGTCGTTAAGAAAAAAAGCAAGACATAAAAAATAATTTCAACATATCTATTCAAATAAAGATCATATGATACATTCCAAAACATCTGGTCATTATGTTCTTCTTAAACTCATTTAAGCCCTTTTCTGTATTAGAATCCTAAATCTTTATTCTTAATGAGCAGTAATACAATTGGAGATATATAGTTGTGGACATTACAGAATTAGGCATAAGGAATTCTTTTCATTTAATATTGATTTGCTTATGTGTTCAAACGAACATTTGTATTTTTCTTCATCATAGATGAATACAGTGTGACTCAGGGAGCCCAGCATAATTATGAATAGTTTTTGCAGCAGGATGAAAGATTTTCACCTGTATATCAAGCAAATCTAATTAAGTACAACAGTTACTAAGCCACCCAAGTGTGGGAAAGAATTCTGTGCACAGACTTCAGGCAAAGATGGAACCAGCTGGCTTCACTTTCTCAGTTACAACTCAGTTTTTATTTACAAAGAGCTAAGTGTCTGAAATAGATGACAGTATAAAACATTTCTTTATGGTCAGCAGAAAAAATGAAAATTTATAAAATAGAGATTAATAGCTCAGGCATAAATCTGTTGCATCCTGTTTGCTCGCCATGAAGAGTGTCTTATTTTGACCAATGACAACCCTGTACCCAGGTCTCACAATATTTCACACCATTTTTTAATTTGAAAGTCAAACTATAATTACAATGCTTTTCATAAAACGAACGAACAAACATACTTTGAAAATATGGGGGGTTTTTGTCTGTTATGTTATACATGTAGCAGTTCTGCATTAGTATCACACTCCTCACAAATTAAGGTTAGTGGAAACAAAGACAGGAAGATGGTATAAAAGAGGAGTCTGTACTCCTACCATTAATAATAATTAGCTCATGCTCTGCTATTTTACTTCACTACTTTCCAAGTGTGCACCCGTAGGTGACACATCAAGACATTTAGCACTTACCTTCAGCAACTGCTTGGCTTGTAATACAGAAGATATATTTTCATAGGATTAAAGATGAAGAAAGTGCAAAATATAAATACAGCAATTTTGCGCTCTGTAAGATATTTTGTTAAATCGCTTTTGGAAAAAGTTCACATCCAAATTTCACAATTCCTGTTGAAAATACATATTTACTGGCAGTTTTTAACATTTAATAAACTATTAGTTCTTTTATGATAAGTTTTAGCCAGAGCATGTTCTCACTTCCAATGCATAAACAGCTGGTTACAGAAAGTTATGTTGGAAATCACCACCCAAAGCAATCATTCATTTACTTCCAATCCACTGCTGCACCTAAAATGCTTTGTTCAAGCCACATCTATTTCATCCATAGTCTTTGGGTCTCATTTTGTCTTCTGTATTCTTCTCCTACTAAGATTTTTGGGTTTCAATAAAAATATTTCCCAAATTTATAGAAGCTACTGCTGAGGAGGAGGATGATACTGAATGGTAAGCTTCTGGCTGCTCTTCTGTGACATTCTGCCTTATTCAAGTCTATACCAGGTGATAAAAGGCTAAAATGAGGAAGATAAACACATCATACTGCCCGAGGTGAAAACTTCTTGATGTCTTTCCTTTCAGAAACGTAAGACTGTGGACTTTTTCCATCAACTCCTTATATTTTCCAGACTAGAACCAAAACACAGTAAAGTTTTTATGTTATTTTTAAATTTTGGCTGAAGCAACTTAGATGTAATAGGGAGGACACTTATGTTGGAAACTCTTGTGTCACAGTAAATCTTGGCACATAGAGAATTTACTGACTTAACAGCAGAAGTAGCACCATTGAGTTTAAAATGTTGTTCCAAAGGGGGGGTTTATGTGTTTTTCCAGAAGACAGTAATAGGATTATTACTGTCTGATAATAATTTGGTTTTCATTCATTTTCCCCAGTGTTAGTCATGTCTGTAAAAACTGTATTCTATATAGTCACCGTGTTCATATAGTCACTTTATGTAAAACACCAGCTTTTACTTAAACTGTAATGGTAATGTGTTCAAGTTCAAGGATCTTCTTCCTGAAATAATTCTTTACTGTTTTCAAGGATATGAAATATTTTACTTTTTAATAAGTTGGTTTATAGAGAGCAAAACACTTAAACACAGACATCAGTCATCTGCAAAACTCATGGATGGTTGGTTGAGCTCTTCACAGAACTGGGGGATGAACTCTGACAAATCCATTCTTTTGTTCAGCCTTTCAACAGTTGCAGGATCCTGGCACTAGAATGACTTTTTAATATATTTTGTTTTATAAATGCCCAACAGTGCAAGCCAAGGTCTGCCTTCAGTTCAACTCACAGATCACTTTAGATTCATGCAAAAGTGAAAAATTAACAGGCCTCAGTAAAAGGATTCAGGAGTGGAACATGCTATTGGATGGCTCTCCGTTATGGACCTCAGGGCCAAAAAACCTGCACTTTTGGTACTTAATTCTCCTGAACAGCAACTTGTGCTCTATATAGTGCAAAAATAGGACAGGGTACAATTACAAACAAGTTTTGTTCCCTCTTACACAGACTGGAAATGTTTCACCTCCTCATATCCAATTGTCACCTGGGAGATGAGCAAGAGGCCTTTCTCTAGCTCTTATAAAAGTTTTACACTATCCAGGAAATCCTTGTCTGCATGGTATATTCCCTCAAGAGTACAGTTTTACCTACACCCTCTATTAATTCTAGAGCAAACTAAAAAGCCTTTTCTGACAATGCCTGAGCAGGTTTCCTCTTAAAAGAGTTTACAAAGTACTGATAAAGCACGACAAGCAGAGATGCAATAAAAGTAGTTATGTTTGCCACTAGTCTAATTATTTCAACTTCAGACAGCTTGTTTGCATTTTCCTTTGTACTCTGGGGTATGGAAGTATATAGGCTTAAAGGAGGGGAAAACAATAAGATGTGTTCTGCAGAGTAGAAGACCACACAAAGGTTGGCACATCAGAAAAGATTAAAAGTACACTATGCATGCACCTTGAGCCATATAAAAGCATAAGAAAAGGTATACAGAGATGTAAGCACAAAAAAGTACACAAAAAGTTTTCAAAACCCTTTGTATTCAGCTACAGGGCTTGAATTGATGCAGACAGAAAGAGGGAAGGACAAAGACTTTTATAAACCTCAAATATTCATATCAGTGAACAATGTAAGCAGGCTGTGAGGAGTCAGGTGAGCACCAGGCATGCCAAAAAAAGACCATCCAGCTCATGCTTTCAATTTTCCTACTTAAAAAAAAAAAGAGTTCTGAAAGTCTCATCTTACTGTAAGTGGAGGAAAATAAAAAGTAAGAAAATTAAAAGTAAATAGTTGTTTCTTCTCAGTTTACACTTTTCTTCCCCACTCTCCAAGTTCTCCTGGCTTGAGTAGCAATACCCTAAAAAAGAAATTATACTGGGATTTCATCCTAAGCTTCACTTCATGGACTTAACAGGTCTCCTGGATCTTGCACTTGGAGCCATTAAAATTTCTCTGGAAGCTAAGAAGTACAATATTTGGTGGAGGCTATTGGTTGAAAGGAGGCGGGGTGGGTGGTTTATAACAGTCTCTCAGACTCTTTCAGTTAACAGCCCAATGACCAAAACTAATAGTTTGTACCACAGAAATAAAACTCATCAATTTTTAAAGACGGCTGCACTGAAGCAAGCATCTTCCAAAGTCCCACTAAAACTCTGATACAGAACACAGCATCACTACCCTACACAGCCTAAGGAAATACAATCCTGTTGGCACTTTGGTCTCCATATGGGGTAAATATTTAGGGAATCTCTATTAATTAACAGATACTAGGAAAGAAGGTTATGCCCAAACAACATCCTGGGCCTCCTTTAGCATTTCTCCTCCTCAGGGTTCAATGTAAGTGTCTGCAGAGGAACAGGAGTTGGTAACATTGCCCATGTTAGACTGAACTACAACTGAAACAAGTGAGCCAATAGCAAACATTTGTAAACACTTGAAAGTCATCATATAGGTGAGAGACCTTCAGAAAAGTTTATTTCAATTTAAACCATTTCTGTGTGCACTCCCAGAAATGTATCAGCTCAAAAAATTTACTTTGTACAACTACACTCCACATGGCTTTTTTCACCATCACCACCTCTATAAAATAAGTGATTAGCCTTCTCAGAAATAAACCACAATCACCACACTGCCAACTATCTGAAACATAGATGAAGGTGAAAGAAAGAAAGCTTTTTTAACCCAACTTACATAAACACATGGACTATGCTACAAATAAGTAATGGAGGAACAAAGCCACTTCAAAACATGAAGCCCATCAGAAACCCATTCAGTCAGCTTATGTCCATAATTAATTTGGTGCAAAAGAAACAAAGGTATTCAAAGTCTGGCTGCCAACTTAGAACTTAAATATGGAATTTAGCAGCATTCACAATCAGGCATTCCCAAATGTCTGATAAATCCAGGCAGAGAGGCACAGTCCTTTTTTCTCTGAAGAAAGGGACTTACTAAGAGAATATTTTGACCACTAAAAGCATCAGTAAAAGATGATGAGTTTTGTTATGTGTGCACAATAACATTGCCACAATTATCATGATCACATTACTCCTTGTTTTTCTAATTCTACCATTTCTAAAAGTGTAACATCTTGTCAAATATGACAACTTCTGGCAAACCTTCTGATAGATATCACAGACCTTAACTCCTCAATGATTCCTTTAAGGAACACCATAAATGAGAAAATGATTTGTGAGGGATTGTTCTTTTTTGGTAACTAGGGCATCACTTGAGGTACTCATGCATATTTAGCAAACAGAAATACTACAATAAAGTCCAGTAATTTTCTATAAATTCTACAGATTGAAAACGTATTTTAAGTAGACTGAAGAACTTATAAAGTATTTCTTTTTTATCTACTGTCTCATCTAGTATAACTGACATTCTATAGTTTTCTTTTAAGATAAACAAAAATAAGCTAAACATGTTACTAACTATACTTTTTCCATGAACTGTTAAGAGCTCCACATCTAAGCAGCCAGCAGAAGAGGACCTAGAGCAGAACAACAAAATCTCATATTTATAAGGCCCTATCTGAAAAGCATCTGTTGTGTCAAACAGTATCTATATTTCTGTGCTTCAAAAGTCATCAATAAAAGAAAGGCAGAAAACAGACTATGGGACTTGAACTGCCAGACACACTTCTAAAATCTTGTATCAGTTCCACTGCATAACACCTGCAATAAAACTGTCCTGAATCTGATATAGGTAGCACTCACAGGCTGAATACCTGTAGCATACAAAATATTCAGTTCACAGCTGAAGACAAATCCATGTAACCTATGCAGGGGAGTTGGAGATGGATTTTTTTTCCTTTGATTTAATGTCAGCTACAAAAGACCCTTTGTCCACCCTGAAAAACAACGAAATTCAAAGGTATTTTGTCACAAAAAGAATGCAAGACTCCCAAGTAATTGAGTTCTATTAATTACCATATAGTTATACAAGCCTATCCTTTTCATAGGGTGATTATAGAGCCTTTCTAAACTATAACTCCACCAGGAATTTATGGTTGGAAAGAGTAAGACCCTCATAATCATGAAGCACCTGTCTAACAAACAAAACCATCAACTCCATTCATGTTCACAAGCTGAGTAGCACCTACCAACAAATTAATATTCTCTAAATTCTTGCATCTGGAAAAGAGCAAAGCTTTTAACTGAACCTAGATATACAAAACCACTAGTAGACTTACCATTTATCATAAAGCTAACATTTCAGGCCAAATAACATGACTTATTCATGCTAATCCTTATGTTGAAGTCAAGATTACTTGCATGAGCTACCCTTACTTTGGCCTTCAAATAATCTAATCTAATATTCCACTGAAAACGTAAAACTCAAGTGTAGTGGTCAGTTTTAAAGCTAAACTGCATTTGCCAAGGCTAGTGATCATGTTACATATTAAGAACTAAAAACTTTCCAAATTTAACAAGAGTTATTCTCCCATGAACTCCCAAACTTTCTCAGTCTTCCAGAACTCTACAGTTACTAGTGGAAGACCTGACTAAAAGCATTCACAGCACAAAAACTGTATAAACTGAGTAATTAACTTGAGAAAGGGAATTTGTTCTTTCATCTCTCTCCAACTGGCCCTAACCTGAGCCAATTTTTGTTGATGTATTAGAAACAGAAGTTTAACATTAAATTTGCAAGGTGCTGAAGAAAAAAATAACATGCTAACAAACTCCATTTGATCCACAGAATTACCTTAGGATACTAAAGTAATATTAATAAAGATACCAATAACACTAGTTCACTTGGTACTATAGAAGAAATGACATAACATTATCTTACAATGCAAGTAGAAGATTTTGTGGCCCCAGTTTGTATCTGAGCAAATTTTATCTATGTGCAATTTTTCCTGCATCTTCTTTCACTTCTGCTTTGAATGCTCTAAAGCACTCCGCTTCAGGGATTTGTCTTCATTAAATTCTAAGTGTGCTTCCTCAGTGAAGACAAGTACTTGGAGATCCTCCTAAGCAAAGACATGGGTTTTGTTCTTTAGTTTAATTCAACAAACATACCACTGGTCACCTAGCAGAGGAACAAATTTTGCTTGTTTCCCCCATGGAAACAGTTACAGCAGTCTGCGTTCCACTTGGGAATACCCTTAAGGTGGAAAGCTTAAGAACAGGAATATCAGCTTATGCAGTTCTCTTCTAGTGATGATGTACACTGCATGCAAGTAAAAGAGAACAACATGTTCTGAGTAGACACACACAATGCCAGATTTGCTTTTTCAGTACAAGTGACAGGACTGAAGACACAACTAATTTGTTTTGGGATTGATATGTCTTAGATGGGAGGTTATAAGCTCTATTTTGGCTCATGTTGAAGCCCATTCCGACACACCTTCAGCATTACTCTGATTTGAGCAGGGAGGCTGGCCCAGATGACCCACCGTGGTTCCTCCCAATCTTACCAATTCTGTGATTTCATGTAAGTCAAAACCAGCCCAGGCGTATACAATAACACATTTAATTTGCTGTATAAGCACACATTGAACTAGTTTATAAACATCTATTCCCCATTTCCATATAAATCAATGCAAGAAAATAGCACAGTAAAAGCAGCAGAGTTCAGTGCTGTTACAAATACTATCCATGAATGACAAAATCTAAATATTTCCAAAGCAAAAATAAATTCAGTCAAGAAAGGATGCTTCCAGTACACTTAGCCAGTGAATGTGACAAAAAAAAAACTCCAGACAAACCTCTTGCTCAAAATAATTATTGTGCCCAAAAGGGTCTCTGAAGACATAACTTTCAAGGATACAGGTTTCATTGAAGAATGTATGCGAAAGAAGCAGGGAAAACTTTGAAGCTGAATATATTCTCTGCACAGGTTCCCACGGAAAACGCATGTGCGAGCTAACCCCGACCCGGTCTAGCAACACTGCTGCACCGGGACACTACCCTGTCTCTTCGTCCAAACCACAGTCAAACCCCACCAACGCCTCTACCAAAATCAAGCACTTTTTACGCCAATTTAAACATTTTACTAAACGCTTCTCGCCGTTGACGGATTAAGCACTTAAAATAATGCTGGAAAGGTGAAGGAGAGCTTCCCATCAGCAGCACCGAGAGCTGTACCTGGCGAGCAGCGCGGCGCCGCTCAGGACGGAGCCCCTCACGCGGCCTCGGCCCGCACCGGCCCGGCGCGAGTCCCAACGGGCCCGGCCCCGCCCGCGGGACTCCCCTCAGCCCCCGGGCCGCGCCGGCCGGCCCGGAGAGACCCGCGCTGCCGCTCCAGGGGACTCCCCTCAGCCCCCGGGCCGCGCCGGCCGGCCGGGCGGGACCCGCGCTGCCGCTCCAGGGGACTCCCCTCAGCCCCCCGGGCCGTGCTGGCCGGCCCGGAGAGACCCGCAGTGCCGCTCCAGGGGACTCTCCTCAGCCCCCGGGCCGCGCTGGCCGGCCGGGCGAGACCCGCAGTGCCGCTCCAGGGGACTCCCCTCAGCCCCCCGGGCCGCGCTGGCCGGCCGGGCGAGACCCGCAGTGCCGCTCCAGGGGACTCCCCTCAGCCCCCCGGGCCGCGCTGCCCGGCCGGGCGAGACCCGCAGTACCCCTCCGGGTGACCTCCTCTCAGCCCCCGGGCCGCGCTGCCCGGCCGGGCGAGACCCGCGCTGCCGCCCCAGGGGAGGATCCGTGACTAAGCGGGAGCCGCGGAACTTGCCCGCGGAGGTCGGAATTCCCCGACCTACGCTCCTCCGCCGTCCCCGCGGGACCTCCCCGCCCTAACCTCGCTCGTCTCTCCACAAGAGTCGGCGGGAAAGCCCATCCCGAGGGAGCCGCGCACCTCTGCCGCCCGGCCCCGCACAGTCGCTCGCCTGGACCCGGCTCAGGGCGACTCCCGCTCCCGCAGCCGCCGCGCTGCCAGTCCCTCCCGCTCTCGGGAGCTCCCTGCTCCGGCCGCCTCTGCTCCCGCGAGCCCGCAGCCGCTCACCTGGCGCCGGGCGGCCGTCCCGTCCCGTCAGTGCTGTCCCGTCTGTCCCGCCCCGCCGCGCCGCTCGCTCAGCACTGGGCACAGCAGGCGCGCCGGCGGCCCCGGCAGCTGGGACAGCCACTGGAGGGGGGCGGAGGCAGGCGAGGGAGGTGCTGCAGAAAGCCGAGGAAAGCCGGCGCGGCGGCGGCCGGCGGAGCCGCCCGGGAGCGGCCCCACCGCCCCTCGGCAAGGCGGGCTCGGGGCCCCGGCCCCTCCCGCCCGCGGCCCCGCGGGTGCGGGCGCGGTCCCGGCGCTCCGGCAGCGCCTGGGGCGGGAGGCCGGCTCGGAGCGGGCTGCGGGCGGCGAGCGGCGCCGGCTGCGCTGGGACAAGGCTTGGGGACACTTGGTGGCTGCACACAGCCAGCTCGGGGGACTGAGCTACCACTGAGAATGAACTGTTTCACATTTCTTGGTGTGCAACGTGTTCAGGGTTAAGCCAACCTTCTCTCTTGTAAAGTTTACTTCACCTGTAAAACAGACTTTACTACATTAAGCCCTAATGTTACGTAGATTTTGCACATTTAGCAGCCTTCATTGCATTTCAATGAGATTCATACCTTCAGTCCAATCAGATTATTAGTGGTGTAAATGAGCTTCACTATCACGGCGGCAGAAAGCTGAAGCTGTGGCATTTCTCTTCCATTTTTCAATTTCTTGGGTTGAAGCATATTCTGAAAAGGCAGGGTTTTCAATGACTCATTTTATGCCAAATGTTTAGGAACTGCTCCTTGCATGTAGGCTGGAGGTACCTAGGGACCTAGGCACTGCTGAAAAGAGAAAAAAGCCCATCTCCAGACCATAGCTGGGGAAAACACATCCAGAGGGAAAGGCTGGAGCTTTAGGGGACAGCTCTTCTCAGTGTCACTGAAAAGATAAGACAGGGACAAATTCTAGGAACTCCTGAGGATGCAAGGTGTGATGAATCCGCATGATGAGCATAGTTTTGTAGAAAAATACTTGCAAAGGAGAAATGTGAGTAGATGAAGAGGCTTGTTTCATTTTGCTTAGATTAGTGGTGTATTGGATACTTTGGAGCTGGCATCTAGTTGAACACAAGGCCAGTGCTTTTGTAATTCCTCACATAAGAAAAAAACAGTAGGCATTTGTCTTTCTCTGCCTTGCTTGGTGGAATATCTTTCACTTCCTCTAAGGTTTAAGGACCTCAAACTGTTCTCTTCGTATCTTAAACCACCTGTGAGAATTATAACCACTTCTCATCTGGATGTCTGAGGTCAATAAGGAAGAAAAGAAAAATTGCCTTAAAGTTAGTGCTAAGGGTGTGATGCATAAGAATATCATTTATCTACGAAAAGACTTGCCTAGTGATTCTAGATCAGTGCTCTTTTGACACATCCACAGGCAGTGCTCTTTACCAATGTGGCTTAGTGATATCTCCTCAAGAAGGCTAAAAGGTTCAGCAAGGCTGGAAACTGAAGCCCAGCTTACTGTTGGACACCTTACCCATCGGTAGTGCAGGGTTAGGAAGTTTTCTGTGTTGCTTGTTGTGTGAATAGCTACTGGTGTACAGGTAAATGGAAGTCTCTCTGTCTGTCCAACACCTCTGACAAATGATACGTTTTGGGTAAAAACCAAATTCAGCCAGTTGCTGAATTTTCAAGCACTGAAATGTAATTGCAGGAAGGGGATTTACCTCAAAATACTTATTCACTTTCCACTCAGACCTAGTTAATTTACTAGGAGAAATTATGGTGCAATTTACAAAAGGAAAATATTCAATTTATACTTTTGTTTATTTAAACGGTGTATTGCTGAGTGGTGTCCAGTAACACACAGAGAAACTAAACCAAATTGATTTGTAATGACCTAAAAACTAAGTAAAGAACTTAATTTCCAATGTATTCGTATTTTTCTGCTTAGCTGCCATCTATGCCTTCTATAGAGTTCTAGGACTACACTGGATCTGAGCAGTGTTGCATGGAAGCCAAAGACAAACTCCTATGCACTTACCAAGAAAACACAGACTTAAGCAGGTCTGAGGAACAAGCTTGGATAATTGAGTAACAAATAACTTTTCAATCCCACTAGTTTTGTCATGTTTTTGAGAAAATGCCAAAAAAAAAAAGGTTACGTTAATTCAGATTGCTCAATGCCTCCTTTATTGTGCTTGTGCAATACTGAACACTGGCTTAGTAGGAACAGCAGGTGATAAATGAAAGTTTAAGAAAATGATACTTCCTTGAGGAGAAGGAGTCTAATCTTCCCTCCCCAAACAAAATGATCATATGAAAACAAAATTAATTTTTTCTGAATCTGGAAGACTCTCCAGAAAATGGGAGCACAGATACCATAAACTGGTGTTGATATCCAGTTTGGTCATTCATTCTCCTAGTGGGAAAATACTGGATTTCAAGGGTTAAACAAATGAAACGATTTATTTTCACCTGTGTTCAACCAGATTGAATGTAGAAACTCCAAGAACAACTCCAAACAAGTCAGTGACTAAATACCCATTAACTTCATCCTAACCAGAATTTCACATTATTCTTTCTAAGTGGTTTGGGATATTATTATTATTATTATTATTATTATTATTATTATTATTATTATTATTATTATTATTATTATTATTATTATTATTATTGTTGTTGTTGTTGTTGTTGTTGTTGTTACTAATACTAATACTTTAAATCTTTCTCTGTTTATGTTGGTGTATGTATACATATTTCCTAGGGGAATAAAACATTACCGTGACATGTTGCAGTATTAATTTCATGTTTATATTTTACGTATACAAATGGAATTTGTTCTAATTATATAATTCATTTCTTGTTAGGAAAAAAACGTATAACTGATGAGAGAAAGAGAGGGGAGGTGGGGGGAAAAGGAAAGTCTGTTTATCTTTTCATTTAAGCTGTAAGGGTTTGAAGCTGTTGTTTCACAAAGATGCTTGACAGGACTTTGCTATTTCTTAGTGGGCAGGATTGGGAGGTTGCTTTGCCCTGTGATGTACATATGGTCAAATCCACGGAGCATAAATTTAGAGGACTGACTATTTCAATGAATCACATTAATATAATATCTTTTATGTAGAATCTAATTGGTCTCAAAGCAAAGCAAAAGAGATAATTTCCATGGCTCTTGATTTTGTAGGGTTCTGTCTTCTTCTGTACCATGTGACGCATTTCTGTGAACTCCAGAAACTGATTGTAGGTACAAAAAGCAGTTAAAATGGTTACACTTCTCTATTTCATATCTAAATAAAATCCTTCCTGAAAAATCACACCTGTTCTATAATATCATGTCCTAGTTATCAGTCATGTAAATTAAAGACCTTTAGGTAAAAAATATGTTAGGGTTTTTGTTTTAACTGATGGTAGCATTGGAGAGTAAATGAAATTGTCTATCAGTCCTTCGGTCTATTTTCTCCTTTCAGCATTACAAAGACATGAACATCGAGTGAGCAATTTCAGGATAAGGAAGTGATATGGACTAGCTGTGATGCTGAAAGGAGTTAAATGTATCAAGGGAGGGGGATCTAAAGCCTAATCTTAAAACTGCACATATTAGGTACAAAGTTGAGAGCTTGATTTTTCGAAAACGGCTGCCGCTCATAAAAATTTGTGCCTGACCACCAATAAATCTGTATCTTACAAAAGAGTCCTTAGAGTAGATACACCTACCTAATATTAGAATACAATAACTACTTATTAATATTCTTTTGTCAAAAAGTAGCATATAGGTATGGGTACCATGAGTGCAGTGTTTGCTGAATGTTAACTGAGCCAATATATAAAAGAAATCTTTTAGATATGTAATCATTAAATAAGGAGGTTTCATCTATCCAGCTGTGATTTTATATATGTTGTCAAATACTAAGTACAAAACCCGGGATAAGATTTCCTCTTGACTGTAGTAGTTTCTTCATAAAACAGAAATATGTAGTATCATCCTTACTGAAGGTCCAGGAAGGGTTTTAAAATAGTAATAATAAAAACAACTGTGTCTCTGTGATTAACTTCTAAGCCTCAACTCATCAATGAAATATGCATTTTACTACTTGTATCATTAGTGATGACAAGTGGTATTTATGTTCACCATGTTATTTGGCACTGCTGAGTTCCATGTTGCAGACTGCCCTGCTTGCAAACACGCAGCCATGTCCTTGCAGACTGTATTCCAGCTAAGTGTCCCTATTGCATTTACATTCCAAAATGGGGTAAAGGTAGAGGCAATTTGTTAGGTATTGACAGAAAAAAAAAAAAGGAAAATCTTTGATACTGTTTTCTTTAACAAAATTTCTTGTACCTTACATGACGCATGAATGATTATATGTAGCAGCAGGATGAGCGTTCTGTTTTGTTGGGTGATCAGGCCTTCAATACTTCTCCCTCTGCAAATGTTCTCATGCAACACTCCATTCTGTGGAATTGAGAGCCTTCATTATTACAGGCTGGACTAAAAGGTGAACAGAGCACAAACCAAAATGCAAGAAATGCCATTTAAACATAAGAAAAAGATACTTTACAGTGAGAGTTATTGAGCACTGAAGCAGGTTGCCCACACAGCTTGTGAAATCTCTACCCTTGAAGATGTTCAGAAGTCCAGATATGGTCCTGGGCAACTGCTGCAGCAGCCCCTGCTCTGAGCAAGTTTGGACTGGACTATGTCCAGAGGTCCCCTCCAGCCTTAGCTGGTCTATCACACTGTGAGAAAAACTTCTGCTAACACTCTGCTTTTCCTCAGAATAAAATATGCTTTTGGCCAAGCGAAGGACAATGATCCTCAAATTGTAAAAAACTTGAGGGTGATGAGAGGCTCTCTTACCCAAAAGCCCAGACCAAGGTGCTAATCAACATTATGGGAAACTACAAGAAAGCGTTGCCAAGGAAAGCAATTCTGAAGAGAACACCTGGAAAGGACAATTAAACCTTTCAATTCTCTATTTATGGCACTAACTCTCTTTAAATTATATTGACATTTATATTTCCATTAAATAAACATTTTAAAGGAGTTGTAACTTGTCCATAATAAGTAAGTCAGTGTGGATCTTGGCAGACAAATTCTCGTTCTGGGAACATTTCACATTTTTGCTTTTCTTTTTTTAAAACTTATTTTACAAAAAAGAGCTCTGTTAACCTCTGAAAATGGACACTGACTCTAATGGTTCCACATTAAATGCTCTTGTGCAGTAAGACTTTCATCATAGCATAAACTGTTAAAATAAAGCCAAGGAGGTTATTATACCCCTGCTGATTCCTACATCTGTGTAACTGGTAAAGCAACAGAGAAGGATCTTTTTTTTTTATCATGGAATACTTTTCCAGTCTATGGTCTGCAGTGTGTATCTTTCACGTACTAGGGAAAGGATTTTAGCTTTCATGCCAAGTCTTTTCACCCCTGACAACACTTTTTTTCTTCTTTTCCTGAGAGGAAAATTTGTGTTCATAGTTGTCCTGTCTTAACTCTGTTCTTGGCTTTGCTGTATCTTCTAAATAAAGTATGTATATCTCAGCTGCAAAATAAGACATGGATGGTGTAAAGGCATAGTAAAATGTAAGATGCCATCATGTTTTGAGGAAGGCAATCTGCTTTTGGTGTATCAAAGGAGAGGAGAGTTCCTTCTCCAGTTTAACTCTATAATTTGCTCCCTTGTTTTGCAGTGTTGACTTTTTCCCACTTTACTGTGAGTGACTGAATCAGGGAGTGTTGGGAAGGAGAGTGTGGGGAAACCTTTGGAAACTGTTTCAGTACTTCTCAAAGACCTTTCTCCTAAAGTTTCAATTCCCTTTTCAACCTTGTCCATTTTTCAATCTTTTGCTAGTTTGGAAGAGAGGAAAGGTCAGCTAATCCACCCTGCCTTTGATTTTACACCAGCATAAATCCACTTAACAAAATTTCTTTTTAATCATACTAAAACTTGGGAGGAAAAATAATTTGAAAAACTTTTTCAGAAGAGACCTTCCTGCCTCGCTCTACCAGGGCTGCAGGAGTATATGTACACATGGAAGTCACAAACCTGACTATTAATACTGGTATTCTGCAGAGGATGAAGACAAAAGAAACACCTAATTTTCCAAGCACTTCAGTGTATGTAGACTTTGCAATAAATGATTTCTGAGTTGAAGACTGGAATTTCAAGTACTATTAAGTGGCAGCTTCTGGAACAGGCTATGTGCAGCTAGAAAACCTACTACAGACTGTCTCTGTTTCAACAAGCCTTGGATGTGGCTGGAGGCAGATACTCTGCATGGTAAAAGCCATCAGATGGCTTAGCTTCATCTGGGATGCATTGAAAACACTCGTGGTATGTCTGATGGAAAGGGACAATGAAATGGTAGGCAGCAATTAGATTGTTAATCTATAGAAGAGAGATAAGATTCAACCTTTTTCTATATATATCTGTTGTTTGAAACTAAAATACTTTTTATTTAGTCTTTTAAAATGTTAACAGTGATGCTAACATCTAAGTGTACCACAGGAGTTTTAATAAACTTCAACACTGCCATTAGTTGAGATTTGACTGACATTCTGAATGCAGAAAGTCCACTTCTATCTAGGTAATATAAAGATCAATATTAAATATTAAACAAACTATAATTCACATAAAAAGGAAGAAGATAAAGCCATAAGTGCCAGAAAATTAATGTTTCTTTTACATTCTTTCTTTTACAGTCTTCTATGCCTGTCTAATCAAATAGTTTGGAATGTATTTTTATAAGTTGTAAGTCTTTCACAGAACTTGTTTTTATTTTTCAAAAAATAGATTTTCCGACTGGAATTACTCAATTGAAAAAAACATGTTTTATAATAGAAATATTACGTTTTATGTCATTGGGTAACCTTGTTTTGCCAGGGTTACCTTTCTGTAGTCCCTAAACTTGTCTGGCAGTTTTATTATGGGGGGAAATTGTTTTCTTGGTGTTTTTTATTTTTGTGAATTACCTTCTATTACCTTCAGACTTAGGCTGGCTCTGCCACAATTTTGGATGTACATAATTTTCCAAAATATATTACCTCCAATATTAAATTAAAATTTATCAAGGTCCTGAAAGCTTAAATTGTTCAGTGTAAACAGATCCCAAGTAACAGCATCTGTATTTCAAGAATAGTTCATTCCTGTTCAAAAGGTCTGAAGAAAGTTTACACAATGTTTGTTTTGAGGACTTAGGTATTATTTGAGTGATTAATAGGTCCTGTGGAAATCTTCTGAACATAGATGAAATTATTTTTATTTGTCTTTTGGATGTTGACTTGGACCTAGTCCTGTCCTTTGGAAAGATCATGGCTTTATTTTTAGGATCTTTTCTGTGTGATAAATTATTTTGTCTTAATTATCTCATCCTTTGGCGACTGTACTGATCATAGGTTAATTTTTGCAAAGACACAAAATGCCCATTACTAGTGTTGACAGAAGTTTGTCCTGCCTTTCAGTAAAGGCCCTTTGGTGGTCACTTTTACCTCCAGCAAAATATTGCTCAGAGACTTCTTAATTGCAATTTTCATTAATCTCTTTGCCAAAGAATCACTAAGGTTTTACAAGAAGTTTTATTTAGTGTTATTTTTCAGAAAGGTCTATTCAGATGGAAATGGATTGGAGATGCAGCTGATTCTACTGGGTTCTTGGGTCAGAAAATTATCATGGCCATGGCCACAAAAGCAAATAAACAAATGAAAGGGATAGAAGACAACTATGTTACATGTCTGAAAATGATATTGCCAAAAAAGTCAATGAACAGCTGAGATCATCATGTCAGCTGACACCTGGAACTTGCTTCAGTAAGATGCAATTTTGCTGAACTTGGCATAAGAAAAGTTGCTTGAAGCAGACCAGGATGGATCTAACAATGGTCCTCAGTTCTCCATAAATACTGTGAAATAAAATGATAGTATAATGAAAAAATATGCAAAAATATGGATGTCAGTATTCATACAGTAGAATCTATTTATTTTTCAGTAGTTGTGTTTGGCCTTACATTCCCAATTATTTTTAAATTCATTGCACAATGAGATTCATATATGATCTTTGGGGACCACATATGACATTTCTTGAGTTCTGGTCTTAGCAGTTTTCCACAGCTAGTATAAGACCTAACCTTATACCTACTGATGACTTCAGGAAAATTATATTTGCAGTCCTTGGGCAACGCAGTATTGGATACTTCACATGTTTTTTTATCTTCTAAATTTTTACTTAGTTGTGATTTCTTTGTTTGCTGGTACGTACGTTTTTTATTTTATTCAATGATTTAGTGCATTAAAATATTAACCATAGAAATATTTTACTTTCAAAATAATTAGTCATATTAAATAAATAACGAGAGAACGTGAAAGAACAAAAAGAAAAGTGCAAAAAGAACGAGGGAACGAGAAAGAGAAAAAAGAACGAGGGAACGAGAAAGAACAAAAAGGACGAGTGCACAAAAGAACGAGGGAACGAGAAAGAACAAAAAGAGAAGTGCAAAAAAGAATGAGGAAACGAGAAAGCGAAAAAAGGACGAGTGCAAAAAGAACGAGGGAACAAGAAAGACCAAAAAGGAGGAGTGCAAAAAAGAACGAGGGAACAAGAAAGAGAAAAATGGAGGAGTGCAAAAAGAACGAGGGAACGAGAAAGACTAAAAAGGAGGAGAGCAAAAGGAACAAGGGAATCAGAAAAACAAAAAAGGATGAGTGCAAAAAAGAACGAGGGAACGAGAAAGAGAAAAAAGGAGGAGAGCAAAAAGAATGAGGGAACGAGAAAGACAAAAAAGGAGGAGTGCAAAAAAGAATGAGGGAACGAGAAAGAGAAAAAAGGACGCGTGCAGTATGGAACGAAGGAACGAGAAAGACCAAAAAGGAGGAGTGCAAAAAGAACGAGGGAATGAGAAAGACCAAAAAGGAGGAGTGCAAAAAGAACGAGGGAACGAGAAAGAGAAAAAAGGAGGAGTGCAAAAAGAACGAGGGAACGAGAAAGACCAAAAAGGAGGAGTGCAAAAAAGAATGAGGGAACGAGAAAGAGAAAAAAGGACGAGTGCAAAAAGAACGAGGGAACGAGTAAGACAAAAAAGGACGAGTGCAAAAAAGAATGAGGGAACGAGAAAGAGAAAAAAGGATGAGTGCAGAATGGAACGAGGGAACGAGAAAGAGTAAAAAGGACGAGTGCAGGATGGAACAAGGGAACAAGAGAAAAAGGGACGAGTGCAAAAAGAACGAGGAAACGAAAAAGACCAAAAAGGAGGAGTGCAAGAATAGAACGAGGGAACGGGAAAGAGAAAAAAGGATGAGTGCAAAAAGAACGAGGGAACGAGAAAGAGAAAAAAAGGAGGAGTGCAAAAAAGAACGAGGGAACGAGAAAGAGAAAAAAGGATGAACGAGAAAGACCAAAAAGGAGGAGTGCAAAAAAGAATGAGGGAACGAGAAAGAGAAAAAAGGACGAGTGCAGAATGGAACGAGGGAACGAGAAAGAGAAAAAAGGAGGAGTGCAGAAAGAACGAGGGAACGAGAAAGAGAAAAATGGACGAGTGCAGAATGGAACGAGGGAACGAGAAACAGAAAAAAGGAGGAGTGCAGAAAGAACGAGGGAATGAGAAAGAGAAAAAAGGAGGAGTGCAGAAGGAACGAGGGAACGAGAAAGAGAAAAAGGATGAGTGCAAAAAGAATGAGGGAACGAGAAAGACAAAAAAGGACGAGTGCAAAAAAGAATGAGGGAACGAGAAAGAGAAAAACGGACGAGTGCAAAAAAGAACGAGGGAACGAGAAAGACCAAAAAGGAGGAGTGCAAAAAAGAAGGAGGGAACGAGAAAGAGAAAAAAGGACGAGTGCAGAATGGAACGAGGGAACGAGAAAGAGAAAAAAGGATGAGTGCAAAAAGAACGAGGGAACGAGAAAGACAAAAAAGGACGAGTGCAAAAAAGAACGAGGGAACGAGAAAGAGAAAAAAGGATGAGTGCAGAATGGAACGAGGGAACGAGAAAGACCAAAAAGGAGGAGTGCGAAAAAGAATGAGGGAACGAGAAAGAGAAAAAAGGACGAGTGCAGAATGTAACGAGGGAACGAGAAAGAGAAAAAAGGACGAGTGCAAAAAAAACGAGGGAACGAGGAAGACCAAAAAGGAGGAGTGCAAAAAGAACGAGGGAACGAGAAAGAGAAAAAAGGAGGAGTGCAGAAAGAACGAGGGAACGAGAAAGAGAAAAATGGACGAGTGCAAATGGAACGAGGGAACGAGAAAGACAAAAAAGGAGGAGTGCAAAAAAGAACGAGGGAACGAGAAAGACCAAAAAGGAGGAGTGCAAAAAAGAACGAGGGAACGAGAAGGAGAAAAAAGGACGAGTGCAAAAAGAACGAGGGAACGAGAAAGACAGAAAAGGAGGAGTGCAAAAAAGAATGAGGGAACGAGAAAGACCAAAAAGGACGAGTGCAGAATGGAACGAGGGAACGAGAAAGACCAAAAAGGAGGAGTGCAGAAAGAACGAGGGAACGAGAAAGAGAAAAATGGACGAGTGCAGAATGGAACGAGGGAACGAGAAACAGAAAAAAGGATGAGTGCAGAATGGAACGAGGGAACGGGAAAGACAAAAAAGGACGAGAGCAAAAAGAACGAGGGAATGAGAAAGACCAAAAAGGAGGAGTGCAAAAAGAACGAGGGAACGGGAAAGAGAAAAAAGGATGAGTGCAAAAAGAACGAGGGAATGAGAAAGACCAAAAAGGAGGAGTGCAAAAGAACGAGGGAACGGGAAAGAGAAAAAAGGACGAGTGCAAAAAGAACGAGGGAATGAGAAAGACCAAAAAGGAGGAGTGCAAAAAAGAATGAGAGAACGAGAAAGAGAAAAAAGGATGAGTGCAAAAAGAACGAGGGAACGAGAAAGAGAAAAAAAGGAGGAGTGCAAAAAAGAATGAGGGAACGAGAAAGACCAAAAAGGACGAGTGCAGAATGGAACGAGGGAACGAGAAAGAGTAAAACGGACGAGTGCAAAAAAAGAACGAGGGAACGAGAAAGACAAAAAAGGGCGCGTGCAGAATGGAACGAGGGAACGAGAAAGAGTAAAAAGGACGAGTGCAAAAAGAACGAGGGAACGAGAAAGACAAAAAAGGAGGAGTGCAAAAAAGAATGAGGGAACGAGAAAGACCAAAAAGGACGAGTGCAAAAAGAACGAGGGAACGAGAAAGACCAAAAAGGAGGAGTGCAAAAAAGAACGAGGGAACGAGAAGGAGAAAAAAGGACGAGTGCAAAAAGAACGAGGGAACGAGAAAGACCAAAAAGGAGGAGTGCGAAAAAGAATGAGAGAACGAGAAAGAGAAAAAAGGACGAGTGAAGAATGGAACGAGGGAACGAGAAAAGAAAAAAGGATGAGTGCAGAAGGAACGAGGGAACGGGAAAGAGAAAAAAGGAGGAGTGCAGAAAGAACGAGGGAACGAGAAAGAGAAAAATGGACGAGTGCAGAATGGAACGAGGGAACGAGAAAGAGAAAAAGGGATGAGTGCAAAAAGAATGAGGGAACGAGAAAGGCAAAAAAGAACGAGTGCAAAAAAGAATGAGGGAACGAGAAAGAGAAAAAAGGATGAGTGCAGAATGGAACGAGGGAACAAGAAAGAGAAAAAAGGAGGAGTGCAGAATGGAACGAGGGAATGAGAAAGACAAAAAAGGAGGAGTGCAGAAAGACAAAAACGGACGAGTGCAAAAAGAACGAGGGAACGAGAAAGAGAAAAAAGGATGAGTGCAGAATGGAGGATGAGTGCAGAATGGAACGAGGGAACGGGAAAGAGAAAAAAGGAGGAGTGCAAAAAGAACGAGGGAACGAGAAAGACCAAAAAGGAGGAGTGCAAAAAGAACGAGGGAACGAGAAAGAGCAAAAAAGGAGGAGTGCAAAAAAGAATGAGGGAACGAGAAAGACAAAAACGGACGAGTGCAAAAAAGAACGAGGGAACGAGAAAGAGAAAAAAGGATGAGTGCAGAATGGAACGAGGGAACGGGAAAGAGAAAAAAGGAGGAGTGCAAAAAGAACGAGGGAACGAGAAAGACCAAAAAGGAGGAGTGCAAAAAGAACGAGGGAACGAGAAAGAGCAAAATAGGAGGAGTGCAAAAAAGAATGAGGGAACGAGAAAGAGAAAAAAGGACGAGTGCAGAATGGAACGAGGGAACGAGAAAGAGTAAAAAGGACGAGTGCAAAAAGAACGAGGGAACGAGAAAGACAAAAAAGGATGAGTGCAAAAAAGAACGAGGGAACGAGAAAGACCAAAAAGGAGGAGTGCAAAAAAGAATGAGGGAACGAGAAAGAGAAAAAAGGACGAGTGAAGAATGGAACGAAAGAATGAGAAAGAGAAAAAAGGAGGAGTGCAGAAAGAACGAGGGAACGAGAAAGAGAAAAAAGGACGAGTGCAGAATGGAACGAGGGAACGAGAAAGAGAAAAAAGGATGAGTGCAGAATGGAACGAGGGAACGAGAAAGAGAAAAAAGGAGGAGTGCAAAAAGAACGAGGGAACGAGAAAGAAGAAGGGAACGAGAAAGACCAAAAAGGACGAGTGCAAAAAAGAATGAGGGAACGAGAAAGAGTAAAAAGGACGAGTGCAAACAAGAACGACGGAACGAGAAAGACAGAAAAGGACGAGTGCAAAAAAGAATGAGGGAACGAGAAAGACCAAAAAGGACGAGTGCAGAATTGAACGAGGGAACGAGAAAGACCAAAA